>NC_091988.1:189474738-189750600 GCF_044704955.1 Pristiophorus japonicus | reverse complement strand
GGGGAGAGAGAGAGAGAGAGTGTCGGGGGGAGAGAGAGAGAGAGAGAGTGTCGGGGGGAGAGAGAGAGAGAGAGAGTGTCGGGAGGAGAGAGAGAGAGAGTGTCGGGGGGAGAGAGAGAGAGAGAGAGAGAGAGAGTGTCGGGGTGGAAGAGACTCGGCAGGGGTGAGAGAGTCAGGGCCGGAGCCTAAGCAGAGTCTCGGGCCTCAGGTCCTGCTTCTCGGCACCACGTGGTGGGAATGATCCTGGGCCGGGAAGGGGTGGAGCGGAGCTTGACAGGGGGCGGGGCTTCACAGACGCATGTCTGTCAAAAAAAGTGCAGTACAAATAGTTACACTGGATATAAATACAGATAGGGCAACGAAAGCCAGAACTCCCTGGGTGACGAAGGAGTTGGAGAGTAGGATGAAGCAGAAAAAGTGGGTGTATGACAGATGTCAGCTTGATAATACAAGGGCGAATCAGGCTGAATATAAAAAGTACAGAGGAGAAGTGAAAAAGAAAATAAGAGGGGCAAAGAGACAAAACAACAATAGATTGGTGGCTTATATAAAAGGGAATCCAAAGGTCTTCGAGAGGTATATTAATAATCAAAGAGTTGTCAGAGGTGCGGTGGGGCTGATTTACGACCAAAATGAAGATACATAAGAAATAGGAGCAGAAGTAAGCCATTTGCCCCCTCGAGCCTGCTCCGCAAGATCTGTTGGTGGAGGCAGATGACATGGCTGAGGTACTAAATCAGTACGTTGCATCGGTGTTTACCAAGGAAGAGGACATTGCCAAAGCTGTGATAAACGAGGAGGTTGCCGAGACACTGGTTGCAATAAAAATTAGATAAAGAGGAGGTACAAGAAAGACTGGCAGCACTTAAAGTGGATAAATCCCGGTCCAGATGGGATGTATCCTAAGTTGCTGAGAGAAGGGTAGAAATTGTAGAGATGCTGACTACAAACTTCCAATCCTCCTTGGATAAAGGGGTGGTGCAAAGGACTGGAGGATTGCAAATGTTCCCGACTTGTTCAAAAAGTGGCGAAGAATAAACTTGGCAATGCAGGCCAGTCAGTTTAACGTCGGTGGTGGAGTACATGTCTGGCACCAGCTGGAAAATGATCAGGGGTGTCTCCCTTGCTGCTCTTGTACACCTTGCAGAATGTAATTCATTGGCAGAAGCCCTGGATCAGGTCACCCGTTAAACCCTTTTGCCACCGGTGTACGAGCCCTGGATGGCCAGATGCTTGTAAATCCTCAGTTCCTCAGAAAATAACATTTGGGATACAGTATATGAGTAATTTGAGTCTCACATGTGATTGTAGCATGCTTGGGAGGAAAAAACATGAACTCTGCACCCAAGTTTCCCAAAGCTCTCCAACACTGGAGTTTTCCTTGTGTGTCATTTCTGGGTCTGTTGTAGATTAATTGAGAGAGATTGATTGCTGGGATTAGTCGACAGTGCTATGTATTATTGAATCATGCAACTACCAGGATGGGAGAAGACAAACGAGATAGAACTTGGTCTTTTTTGGTCTCGCAATTCCTATGTTTCCCTCCTTGGGGAGGAGTGAGATTATTGAGCTCAGAAGAAACCCGCAGGAAACTACTTAGTGCCTTTTTATACTTTTTGTTCAGATTGTTCATTTGTGATTTGTCATTGTTTTATAAAGATGATATTTGAGTCACTCGAGTCAGTTATGTTTTGCACTTTGTATTGTTGATATTTTTTAAGTGTGACACCTTTCAGTGTGACTTTGAGGAATGATGGACATGCTAAGCTCAAAGAAGCCTATACAAGTGGATGTCCCATGGCATGGTTCACGGTAAGTCAGAGGTAACGCTGTTTATAAGGACCATGTCATTTTATTCTGCAGCTAAAACGAAGCTTTGTCTCATTGAGGTTCCAAATATAACAGCCACCTAAACCCACGCAACTCTCCCCTTCCCTATCCATTCAGACTATCCTTAAACTGATCTTTCTGACCAAGCTTTTTGCCAGCCTTCCTAGTATATCTTCCTTTGGCTTGGCATCCATTTTTTGAGTTTACCTCTATAAAGTACTTTGGGATGTTTTTCTACATTAAAGATGCTATATAAATGCAAGTAGTTGTTGCTGCTGTTAAGTAAGCATTGGGTGAGGTCAGAGTTGAATTGATTTTCAGGTTTCAGGCTGCAATCCTGACATTTCTCTCTTTCAAATTCAATCATAATTTTTGCTATTTTAGTAAAATTGGAGCCATTTATTACATTTTTACTGAACTCTTGGATATTTCCTGGAGATCTTTCTTTGCCCATAATTGTTTCTCTCTGTGCAAAGTAAATACATGAATTAATGGGGGTGGAATTGGTCTTTGACAGTGCCACAAAATGGGCGATAAAGAATCAGAGGCCCATTTTACACCCTGCCTGATTTTTCTTTCCAGTAACTTCAATGGAAAAGAAAATCAGGCATGATGTACGTGCTGATGATTCGTTATAGCTCATTTTGCACGACTGCCAAAGTCCAATTTAACCCTCCATGATTCTCTGTCTTCTGAAAATTGTTAAAAAATTCAGACAATCCAGAATCAATAAGTAAAAATATTCTTTCATATTTCCACAATAAAATTTCTGTATTCATATATATGTCAGCTGTGGCTCAGTGGGTAGCACTCTCACCTCTGGGTCAGAAGATTGAGAGTTCAACTCCCACTCCAGAGACTTGGACACACAAATCAAGGCTGACACCCCAGTGCAGTGTTGAGTGAGTGCTGCACTGTTGGAGGTGCTGTCTTTTGGATGCGATGGTTAAACTGATGCTCTGCCTACTCTCTCTCAGATGGAAGTAAAAGATCCCATGGCTCTAATTCGAAGAGCAGGGGAGTTATCCCCGGTGTTCTGGCCAATATTTATCCCTCAATCAACATAAAAAAACCAGATTATCAGGTCATTATCACATTGCTGTTTGTGGGAGCTTGATGTGTGCAAATTGGCTGCCGCGTTTCCGACATTACAACAGTGACTACACATCAAAATTGTCTGTAAAGCACTTTGAGACGTCCAGTGGTCATGAATGGTGCTATATAAATGCAAGTCTTTCTTTCTATATGGGAGTCACTGAAAGTCCTCATCATCACTCAGAAGAGGAGAGTAAAGATGAAAGAAACAGGTTGAATCAACTGACGAGGGGTGCAAGCTACACCGTAAACTGTGCTGGCAAGCCATGGAAGGTCCTCACTCCTCTGGCAGGAGCCAATGCAAGATTATGTCGTAAAAGCTGGCAAGTAAGAATGGATTAGGTGCTGGGGTTTCAGCTCGCCAAATGTCCACCCAAAGTATGTAAGATGAAGGCATTGACCCACAAACGGACACCATCTGAAATATCTGTGACATGTCTGGATTTATTCAACTTTTTCTCCAAAATATTATTAAAAAATAATTTTACCGAGACAGGCGGCTATGTAGTTTTTGATGTCATATCGTGTTCGAAAACAGTACATTATATTTGTAAGGGGTGGGGGGGGGGGGGGGGGGGGAAGTACATTTGAGCAAGAAGGTTAAAGGGAATTAGGAGGTTCTGAAGAATCGGGAGTTCTTCTGTCTTACGGTGTGGATTGTAATATTGACCGGTTATGTATAACCCGCTTATGTAAAGCACGCTTATACACTCGCTTACATTGGGCTAGTAAGAAGGGAATAGCGAAGCCTGATAGGTAATGAACCATCCGTGGTGTGAACTTTAGTATTGATTTACAGAAGCAAATCCACCAAGGGCAACAGTCTGGAACATAGACTGTAAACAATATGTGACTCTCATGAAAAAATATTAGACTAGTTCGGGACTCTCGGGAAGAGATAAGGAACATAAGAACATAAGAACACAAGAACATAAGAATTAGGAACAGGAGTAGGCCATCTAGCTCCTCGAGCCTGCTCCGCCATTCAATAAGATCATGGCTGATCTGGCCGTGGACTCAGCTCCACTTACCCGCCCGCTCCCCGTAACCCTTAATTCCCTTATTGGTTAAAAATCTATCTGTGACTTGAATACATTCAATGAGCTAGCCTCAACTGCTTCCTTGGGCAGAGAATTCCACAGATTCACAACCCTCTGGGAGAAGAAATTCCTTCTCAACTGGGTTTTAAATTGGCTCCCCCATATTTTGAGGCTGTGCCCCCTAGTTCTAGTCTCCCCGACCAGTGGAAACAACCTCTCCGCCTCTATCTTGTCTATCCCTTTCATTATTTTAAATGTTTCTATAAGATCACCCCTCATCCTTCTGAACTCCAACGAGTAAAGACCCAGTCTACTCAATCTATCATCATAAGGTAACCCCCTCATCTCCGGAATCAGCCTAGTGAATCGTCTCTGTACCCCCTCCAAAGCCAGTATATCCTTCCTTAAGTAAGGTGACCAAAACTGCACGCAGTACTCCAGGTGCGGCCTCACCAATACCCTATACAGTTGCAGCAGGACCTCCCTGCTTTTGTACTCCATCCCTCTCGCAATGAAGTCAACATTCCATTTGCCTTCCTGATTACCTGCTGCACCTGCAAACTAACTTTTTGGGATTTCCCCAGGTCCCTCTGCACCTCAGCATGTTGTACTTTCTCCCCATTCAAATAATATTCCCTTTTACTGTTTTCCCCCCCCCACCAAGGTGGATGACCTCACACTTTCCGACATTGTATTCCATCTGCCAAATCTTAGCCCATTCGTTTAACCTATCCAAATCTCTTTGCAGCCTCTCTGTGTCCTCTACACAACCCGCTTTCCCACTAATCTTTGTGTCATCTGCAAATTTTGTTACACTACATTCTGTCCCCTCTTCCAGGTCATCTATGTATATTGTAAACAGTTGTGGTCCCAGCACCGATCCCTGTGGCACACCACTAACCACCGATTTCCACCCCGAAAAGGAGCCATTTATCCCGACTCTCTGCTTTCTGTTCGCCAGCCAATTCTCTATCCGTGCTAATACTTTTCCTCTGACTCCACGTACCTCTCTCTTCTGCAGTAACCTTTTGTGTGGCACCTTATCGAATGCCTTTTGGAAATCGAAATACACCACATCCATCGGTACACCTCTATCCACCATGCTCGTTATATCCTCAAAGAATTCCAGTAAATTAGTTAAACATGATTTCCCCTTCATGAATCCATGTTGCGTCTGCTTGATTGCACTATTCCTATCCAGCCAGTATTTTGGAACAAAAGTTACTTCACATAGTCATAGGGACTATGGTAAAGTTCACATCACTGAACAGCATGATTGACATGTGATGAGAGATGACAGGTGGGATCGAACCACTCACAACTAGTCTGATAAGAACCAACAAATCAATATAACTGCGCTGATAGCAGTAGACCAATTGTAGGAGGGTATCACCCCTCGAAAAACTGTATAATTGTAATTGAAACCTCTTGTACTTGAAGATTCCATGTTTGAACTTCCCCTTGCATTTGCTCGAAATAAACTAGTTGTACCGAAGGTTTCGTTTGACTGATTCCGTGGTCGTTACATGTGCGGGGGGTGTCGATTCCTTATATCAGGGAGTCCACCTTTAAGGAAAGAAGTCTTCATTTAACCCCAACAATTTTACAAAGCACTATAGTTAGTTACAACACTACTTTTAAAGTAGTTTGATTATGGGCTAGACTTTCCCCTGATGATCGCTGGAACATCACCCATTTTTTGGGCCCTAGCGGTCTAAGTGGAAAGTCGAGCCCTATATGTTTTCTTGCAATGCTTTCTAACAAATATATTTACTGCAAAATGAATTGCAGTAATACTTAACTTTATGCGACACACAAAGCCATTAAAAAATGTGGATTAAATCTTTAGCATTTTACAGTCATGGAGTGCTACTTATTCTGTGCAGTTTTTCTTGAAGTTGAGGCTCCTGGCTATTCATTTCTTTTCTCCCAACTTACCCTTACCCTAAGGCATTGATGTAAGCTGAGGGACAAGCCACAAGTACCAGCAACCCTCTGTAGCTCATCCAAACGTTCATTCTGCATGTATGAGGCCTGATAAGAACATGACCTAGGAGCAGGAGTAGGCCATACGGCCCTTCAAGCCTGCTGCGAGCTTGATGATAAGAACATAAGAACATAAGAATTAGGAACAGGAGTAGGCCATCTAGCCCCTCGAGCCTGCTCCGCCATTCAACAAGATCATGGCTGATCTGGCCGTGGACTCAGCTCCACTTACCCGCCCGCTCCCCATAACCCTTAATTCCCTTATTAGTTAAAAATCTATCTATCTGTGACTTGAATACATTCAATGAGCTAGCCTCAACTGCTTCCTTGGGCAGAGAATTCCACAGATTCACAACTCTCTGGGAGAAGAACTTCCTTCTCAACTGGGTTTTAAATTGGCTCCCCTGTATTTTGAGGCTGTGCCCCCTAGTTCTAGTCTCCCCGACCAGTGGAAACAACCTCTCCGCCTCTATCTTGTCTATCCCTTTCATTATTTTAAATGTTTCTATAAGATCACCCATCATCCTTCTGAACTCCAACGAGTAAAGACCCAGTCTACTCAATCTATCATCATAAGGTAACCCCCTCATCTCCAGAATCAACCTAGTGAATCGTCCCTGTACCCCCTCCAAAGCCAGTATATCCTTACTTAAGTAAGGTGACCAAAACTGCACGCAGTACTCCAGGTGCGGCCTCACCAATACCCTATACAGTTGCAGAAGGACCTCCCTGCTTTTGTACTCCATCCCTCTCGCAATGAAGGCCAACATTCCATTCGCCTTCCTGATTACCTGCTGCAGCTGCAAACTAACTTTTTGGGATTCATGCACCAGGACCCCCAGGTCCCTCTGCACCGCAGCATGTTGTAATTTCTCCCCATTCAAATAGTATTCCCTTTTTTTGTTTTTTTTCTCCCAAGGTGGATGATCTCACACTTTCCGACATTGTATTCCATCTGCCAAACCTTAGCCCATTTGCTTAACCTATCTAAATCTCTTTGCAGCCTCTCTGTGTCCTCTACACAACCCGCTTTCCCACTAATCTTTGTGTCATCTGCAAATTTTGTTGCACTACACTCTGTCCCCTCTTCCAGGTCATCTATGTATATTGTAAACAGTTATGGTCCCAGCACCGATCCCTGTGGCACACCACTAACCACCGATTTCCAACCCGAAAAGGACCCATTTATCCCGACTCTCTGCTTTCTGTCAGCCAGCCAATTCTCTATCCATGCCAATACATTTCCACTGACCCTGCGTACCTTTATCTTCTGCAGTAACCTTGTGTGCCACCTTATCGAATGCCTTTTGAAAATCTAAACACACCACATCCATCGGTACACCTCTATCCACCATGCTCGTTATATCCTCAAATAATTCCAGTAAATTAGTTAAACATGATTTCCCCTTCATGAATCCATGCTGCGTCTGATTGATTGCACTATTCCTATCTAGATGTCCTGCTATTTCTTCCTTAATGATAGCTTCAAGCATTTTCCCCACTACAGATGTTAAACTAACCGGCCTATAGTTACCTGCCTTTTGTCTGCCCCCTTTTTTAAACAGAGGCGTTACATTAGCTGCTTTCCAATCTGCTGGTACCTTCCCAGAGTCCAGAGAAATTTGGTAGATTATAACGAATGCATCTGCTATAACTTCCGCCATCTCTTTTAATACCCTGGGATGCATTTCATCAGGACCAGGGGACTTGTCTACCTTGAGTCCCATTAGCCTGTCCAGCACTACCCGCCTAGTGATAGTGATTGTCTCCAGGTCCTCCCTTCCCACATTCCTGTGACCAGCAATTTCTGACATGGTTTCTGTGTCGTCCACTGTGAAGACCGAAGCAAAATAATTGTTTAAGGTCTCAGCCATTTCCACATTTCCCATTATTAAATCCCCCTTCTCATCTTCTAAGGGACCAACATTTACTTTAGTCACTCTTTTCCGTTTTATATATCTGTAAAAGCTTTTACTATCCGTTTTTATGTTTTGCGCAAGTTTACCTTCGTAATCTATCTTTCCTTTCTTTATTGCTTTCTTAGTCATCCTTTGCTGTCGTTTAAAATTTTCCCAATCTTCTATTTTCCCACTAACCTTCGCCACCTTATACACATTGGTTTTTAATTTGATACTCTCCTTAATTTCCCTGGTTATCCACGGCTGGTTATCCCTTCTCTTACCGCCCTTCTTTTTCACTGCAATATATTTTTGTTGAGCACTATGAAAGAGCTCCTTAAAAGTCCTCCACTGTTCCTCAATTGTGCCACCGTTTAGTCTGTGTTCCCAGTCTACTTTAGCCAACTCTGCCCTCATCCCACTGTAGTCCCCTTTGTTTAAGCATAGTATGCTCGTTTGAGACACTACTTCCTCACCCTCAATCTGTATTACAAACTCAACCGTACTGTGATCACTCATTCCGAGAGGATCTTTTACTAGGAGATCGTTTATTATTCTGTCTCATTACACAGGACCAGATCTAAGATAGCTTGCTCCCTTGTAGGTTCTGTAACATACTGTTCTAAGAAACAATCCCGTATGCATTCTATGAATTCCTCCTCCAGGCTACCCAGTGCGATTTGAGTTGACCAATCGATGTAGGTTAAAATCCCCCATGATTACTGCCATGATAAATATTGAGGCGCTATTTTACCAGGGAAATTGTCAGAGCCAAGCCCTATCCTAGCCCAACATCTACACAGAAACATGCTCGTGAATTCCGAGATAGCTGAAAGCAGTTGGAATCTTGAGTCTAACTGACCCCACAGCTCCTTCACAATGTTGTAGATCTTTCATTATTACTTCAGCGCAACACTATCAGCCAGGCTCTGTAACTCTGACTACTGATTTTGTATACAGGCTCAGATTGTCTATGAACCATTGAACTCCGGTAGTATCCAAGTGCTTGGTGGTAAGTAAATACCAGTTGTGGCTCAGTGGAAGCACTCTTGCTTGTGAGTCAGAAGGTTATGGGTTCAATTCCCACTGCAGAAACATATCCATATGATCTAGTGACACTGCAGTGCTGAGTGAGTGCTGCACTATTGGAGATGCTGTCTTTCAGATGAAACATTAAACCAAGGCCTTGCCTGCCCTTTTAGCTGGACATAAAATATCCCATGGCACTATTTCAAAGAAGAGTTGGAGAGTTTGTTGCTCTTCATTATTACATTGTCATCATCACATTGCTGTTTGCTGTGTGCAAATTGGTTGCCACGTTACAGTGACAGTACTTTATTCGCTGTAAAGTGCTTTGGGATGGCCCAAGGTTGTAAAAAGCGCTCCATAAATGCAACTCTTCCTTTCTTACACCTTAGTAAGTCTCATATGTCTTGTTTTTGTTTTATTTTTTGCTATTTGAAGATCTTGCCATGTAAGTTCTCTCAGAATCTTGCAGGCTAGTTCAATGTAAACTTCAGGAACAGAATTTTCTTTTTTATCCTTGGCACTTTTTAAGCTCACTGGTATGAACACTGACTTTAGTAACTGAGCTGCCTCTCCCGTTTCCCTGCCTGTTTCTTCCATTCACCATCCACTTTGTGCCCTTCAATTTTACAGCATTTTTTTTCCTCTTTCTAATACATTTTTACCACCCAACCGAGATGAATTTTCTATATCAGCCAACAGTTTATCATCACTGTTCAGCTTTTAGAAATGTCTGTTCAGCTTTTAGAAATGTCTGTTCAAAAGCATGCTCATTCTTTGTGATCATTGTGATTGGACCTCTTACACTTAACCTGTTGTCACCTCTTCAGTCCTGTAAAGAATTACATCCAATTAATTAACCTATCTTTTGTTTTTTCAAATGCTTACAGACCTGATGAGTACTTCCAGCATTTCCTGCTGTTACTTTCATTGTCCTATTGCTTTTTTGTCACTACAGATTACACAGTGTGGAGATTACCTGGAGTTTGCTCACTGCTAAAGCTACAGAGTGGATGGAGTAAAGGCCGCCCCAAGTGGAGGAAGAGCATCCAGGAGAGCGCTGAGCACCTCGCATCTCTTCGCCGACAGCATGCAGAAAGCAAGCGCAGGCAGTGGAAGGAGCGTGCGGCAAACCAGTCCCACCCACCCTTTCCTTCAACGACTGTCTGTCCCACCTGTGACAGAGACTGTAATTCCCGTATTGGACTGTACGGTTACCTGAGAACTCACTTTTAGAGTGGAAGCAAGTCTTCCTCGATTTCGAGGGACTGCCTTTGATGAAAACTACAGACTGGGTGGAGTATATGCATTGCCAGCTGGAAAGCCAATTTTCACATTTTCGCAGAAACATAGGAGCAGGAGGAGGCCATTTAGCCCCTCGAGCCTGTTCCGCTATTCAATGGGATCAAGGCTGATCTGCGACCGAACTCCATATACCCGCTTTTGGCCCATATCCCTTAACACCTTTGGTTAACAAAAATCTATCAAGCTCAGATTTAAAATTAACAATTAACCTCGCCTCAACTGCTATTTGCGGAAGAGAGTTCTAAACCTCTACCACCCTTTGTGTGTAGAAGTGTTTCCTAACCACTCCTGAAAGGTTTGGCTCTAACTTTTAGTCTGTGTCCCCTAGTCGTGGACTCCCCAACCAGCAGAAATAGTTCCTCTCTATCTACCCTATTATCTTGAAAATGTTTATCAACTCACCCCTTGACCTAAATTCCAGGGAATACAACCCTAGTTTGTGTAATCTCTCCTCGTAATTTAACTCTTGAAGTCTGGGTATCATTCTGGTAAATCTACGCTGCACTCCCTCCAAGGACAATATATCCTTTCTAAGGTGTGGTGACCAGCACTGAACACAGTACTCCAGGTGTGGTCTAACCAGGGTTTTGTATAGCTGCAGCATAACTTCTGCCCCCTTGTGCTCTATTTCTCTAGTTTTAAAGGCCAGCATTCCATTCACCTTTTTGATTATTTTCTGTACCTGTTCCTTTTAACGATCTTTAGGCATGGACCCCAAAGTCCATTATTTCTAGCTTTTCACCATTTAGAAAGTACTCTGTTTATTCTTTTTAAGTCCAAGAGTGGATGATCTCACACTTGCCAAAATTGAAATACATATGCCAGAGTTTTTCCCCATTCACTTAATCTATTAATATCTCCTTGTAATTTTATGCTTACGATGCCGCCTATCTTTGTGTCGTTGGCAAACTTGGATATGTGCCTTTCTATCCCATCAGCTAAGTCGTTAATAAATACAGTGAATAGTTGATGCCCTAACACAGGTCCCTGTGGGACGCCACTAGTCACACCCTGCCAATCAGAGTTCCTTTATCCCTACACTCGGTCTCCTGCCGCTCAGCCAATTTTCTAAACCAGGTCAATAATTTGCCTTCAATTCCATGAGCTTCAACTTTAGCTAACAATCTCTTATGTGGGACCTTATTGAATGTCTTCTAAAAGTCCATTTCAATAACATCCATAGACATTCCCGTCCACTACTTTAGTCAACTCTTCAAAAAAAAAAAAAAATCGATTAAGTTTGTCAAGAATGACCTACCCTTTATAAATCCATGCTGGCTCTCTCTGATCAGCTGAAAAATTTCACGGTGTTCAATCACACTATCCTTCATTTCCCGACAACAGATGTTAGGCTAACTGGTCTATAATTCCCTAGTTTCCCTCGCTCACCTTTCTTAAATAGCGGAGTGACATCTGCAATTTTCCAATCTATAGGAACGGTTCCTGGATTGAGAGAACTTTGGAAGATTATAGTTAGGGCATCTGCAATGTTCTTCCCGACTTCCTTTAAAACCCTGAGACTTCCTTTAAAACCGGTTAGCCAGTAGCTCAATTTGGGAACTTTACAAACTTCATTTTAATGTGTTTAATGATACCATTTGTTCTTTCCTAACAATAAAATTCAAGTCGCAACTGAATGCCAGTAATGTTAATTCTAATTGGGAAAAGAGCTATGTGGGAACTAGCAGTGTAACTCAGATATGCTGGCCTGCATTTCTTGAGACATACCCGTGTATAAACACATTCTCACTGTTTGGGGTATCCAGTTTCATGTTTATTTTTAAGTTTGCTTTTGCTGTGAAATTGGGCTCAATGCTCAACCTGGTGACAAACTACAAGATAGATTATGAAGGAAGGCCATTTGACCAATTTTAGCCCATTAATCCGGAAAGACCTTACAGTCCCCAGCATACCATCCAACCACATTTTAGAAATGATTCCATGAATTTTGCCTTTACAACCATTCCCGGATGTCCCGTCCACAAGCTCAGCATTGTTCCAATTATCTACTGTCCTCTCACCCCGCTTCACCTGAACACCACACTTGTTCTGGATTAAAAGCAGAAAATACTGGAAATCTCAGCGGCTCAGGCAGCATTGTGGAGAGAGAAACAAGAGTTAACATAGTGTCAGGTCGACGAGCCGTCCTCAGAACTCTGCAGTATTTTGCGTGTGTACTTGTTCTTGATTCCCCGTCTGCAACACCATTGATTAGAGTCTTATTAAAATGACAAGTCAGATTGAACTTTCTGTCTACACAATGTTGTTGCCTCTTGTCACCTTTTCTATCAACTTTGTTCCGTTATAAATTCCTATGTGTACATTTATACTTTTTCATCCTATGAGTAGTACTTTACAGCATTACATTTCATCAGCTGCTGCAGTGCCTGCTCACACATGATTATCCAACTCACTTTGTCGCCTCTTTGCTAAGTGCAAGTATAAACGCATATACAAATGCAAAGATATAAATGCAAGTCGTTCTTTCTCTGCAGATTTGCATATGCTGGAGCACAGCATTGGCGTCGATCCATGTGCAAATCCGTTGAGTATTCTTTGCAACATACCTGCATATTTCACTTGCACCATCTCCTCCGGTGAGCCACTAGTTAAAACCCGGTGGGGGCCACAACTCCCTCACAGATGGGTGATCACCAAAGCCTTTGGACTGGGAGGTCACGCGTGCTTCACGTGTTGGGTGTTTGCTGTTGAAGTGCGAGAGAGTTCGCCAAACCCCAACGACAGAAGACATGGTCAAGATCGCGGTGATCGCCAAGAAGGCGTGGAGCCTTCGAAAAAGCATCGTAGTCTGCTTGGGACCTCTGGTACTCTCCCCGATTCTATTCACCGCGCCTCCGAAGGTAAAGACTCCTACGTGAGACCTGCTGTGGGTAAATTGGAGGCGGTTTGTTCCAACAGAGCACAGTGCCCGTTATTGTGGAGGGGGGGGGGGGGGGGGAAATATGTAAATAGATGGGGCAGTCAACAACTGCATTAAATCTTAGCCCAATGGGATCATTGATCCAGAACCAATTCATATTAGAATTTGAGAACATCAAATTGCACTCAGTACCTACCTGCTATTATTCCACGAATGGATATGCAAATTGATTTATTTAATCTTGTTGTAAACTAGCAGTAGAATTTACACTTGAACTGAAATGTTTATCCGCCTTTTACATGCAGCTTGTAATAATGTTAAGAGGGAGAGTTGTCGCCACTGTTGGTACTCATTGCAAACTCGCTCCAGCGGGCAGACCATAAGAACATAAGAATTAGGAGCAGGAGTCGGCCATTTAGCCCCCCGAGCCTGCTCCGCCTTTCAATAAGATCATGGCTGATCTGATCCTGGTCTCAACTCCACTTCCCTGCCCACGCCCCATAACCCTTAACTCCCTTATCATTCAAAAATCTGTCCATCTCCACCTTAAATATATTCAATGCAGGTCGGAGGTCCTCCTTGTGCGACTGCTCCTGGGCCTGGCCAAGGTGGTCATTAACAGGACCAGGCAGTGGGCGGTCGAGGGGGTCATTCAGTCCGACTGCTTGCCTCTCTTCCACGGATACATTCGCGCCAGGGTGTCCCTGGAGATGGAACACACTGTGTTCGATGGAGCTCAAGACCTTCCGCGACAGGTGGACACCGGAGGGACTGGAGTGCATCATCACCCCTGGAAATAGCATTTTAATTTGATTTATTAAGGTTCCTTTAAATGCTTTTTTTTGTTAATTTACAGCTTTATTGGCTGTTGACTTAATTGGCAATTGCCGGTATTTAAAAGAGTTGTAAACTTATTCTTTCTGAATAGGTGTGCCATTTTGTTCCAATTACCACGGCAATTCCTGCCCATCAATGTTATCACCACACAACAAGAATGTGTCCCATTTGTTCGATAACGGAGCCACGTTTCAGACAAGAATAAAGCTCAGACTTAAAGTCTGGCTCATTCCTGAGGGCACAGCCCTTACGTTTCCAAATGTAGGAATTCTAAACTAGCAAATTGTGGAATCCTGATGTTTACCTGCCCTCGCCTGTGTGTTTCTCTCTGTGTCTTATTTCTCCAACTACTGCAATAAACTTGCGAAACAACTTCAGAAGACCCGGTTTGCAACACAAAAAGTATATCGAATCACAGAACGGTTACAACACAGTAGGGGGCCATTTGACCCAATGGCATGTGCCAGCTCTCTGCAAGAGCACTTCAGCTAGTTGAATTCCCCCGCCCTTTTCCCGTAGCCCTGCAATTTTTTCCTTTCAGGCACTTATCTAATTCGTGTTTAAAAGCCGTAATTGAATCTGCCTCCACCACTCTCTCAAGCAGTGCATTCCAGATCCTAACCTCTCGCTGCACAAAAAAGTTTTTCCTCATGTCACCTTTGGACCGTCTGCCAATTATCTTAAATCTGTGTCCTCTGGTTCTCGACCCCTCCGCCAATGGAAACCGTTTCTCTCTATCTACTCTGTCCAGACCCCTCATGATTTTGAACACCTCTATCAAATCTCCTCTCAATCTTTGCTGTAAGGAGAACAACCCCAGTTTCTCCAGTCCATGCACGTAACTGAAGTCCCTCATGCCTGGAACCATTCTTGTAAATCTTTTCTCCACCCTTTCTAAGGCCTTCACATCCTTCCTAAATTGTGGTGCCCAGAATTGGGCACAATACTCCAGTTGTGGCCAAACCAGTGTTTTATAAAGCGGTTTATATCTGGCCAATTTTAAGCTGCATTAATTTCCACTTCATAATGCTCTACATGTTATATCTCTCAGTAGATTAAATGTTCGACTAATTAACAAAAATTAAACAACTTGCAAAATAATTCTTCAATTTTGATTCTCCGTTTCCTGATCTAGTGCTGAAATAATCCAACCAGTTTCTGGGAATGTTCTGTCTGTAATATATTCCAAGCTGAGGTTACTTAAGTATGAAAGTCTAGTTTCTGAGTTGTCACACGCCTCATTTGCTGAAATAACATCGGTGATTTAAGACCTTTTAATCGTTCAATGTCATTTACTCTTGTATTACCTATCGCTTATCATTTGCCAACTATTTTTATGTTATTATTGCAAAACATCAAGAGGGGTCTGGACAGAGTATATAGAGAGAAACTGTTCCTTTTGTCAGAAGAGTTGAGAACCAGAGGACACAGATTTAAGATGATTGGCAAAAGAACCAGAGGCGACGTAAGAAAAACTTTTTTACGCAGCGAGTGGTTAAAATCTGGAATGCAATGCGTGAAAGGGTGGTGGAGGCAGACTCAATTTTATCTTTCAAAGGGGAGTTAGATAGGTTTCTGGAGGAAATAAATTTACAGGGCTACGGGGAAAGGGCGGGGGAGTGGGACTAGCTGAGAGTCGGCATGGGCTCGACGGGCCGAATGGCCTTCTTCCGTGCTGTAACCTTTCTTTGATTCTGTGATTCTATCGTGCCTGTGCGGATTTGACACCAGATTAAGTAAGTAGCGCTTAGCATCATTATCTATTAAGATGTAGGAGTCCCAACTCGCAAGGCAGTGGCGGTCTCTGGCTTCGATTAGTGTGTACCCCCACTTAGACTTTCCTATGTAAGGGAAGTTTCCCTATAGTCCTATGCATTGTGTTTGAAGAAACAACAAAGGTTAAATCTGGAGAGAAGAAGCCAATACTGCCTGCAAAATGTTCTTTCCTAACACTGATATCCTAAGGGTATCCTGAAAGAGCAGTGGAAAATTCAAAGAATAACATTGAAAAGAGAATTAGATAAATACTTGAAGGGAAAGAATATTTAGGCCTATGGGAAAAGAATGGGATTAATTGGATAGCTCCACCAAAGAGCCATCACAGGCATGAATGGCCGAATGGCCTCCTAAGCTGTATTATTCTATGATTCTTCAATAATTCTAAAAAATGTTTTCCCATATAAAAAAAATAACCTCTGTATTAAAAAATATATATATCTTTTCTAGGAGGGAAGATGTCTCTATGTGATTCTCCTCATGGCCATGTACTGGTGCACGGAAGCTTTGCCAATCGCTGTGACATCCCTGCTTCCCATCTGTCTCTTTCCTCTCCTTGGTATCTTGTCATCTGCCAAGGTCTGTCCTCAGTACTTTCTTGACACCAATGCTCTCTTCTTGAGTGGCCTGATCATGGCATTGGCGATTGAGGAGTGGAACCTGCATCGCCGAATAGCATTGACTGTCCTCTTATTTATAGGATCGTCTCCGACCATGTAAGTAATGGTAATACAAATGTTTTAATTTGTTGAGCAAACTTAGGAGAGAAAGCATGCTCTTATTACCCCAGTTAAGAGTAAAATCTAGGACAGTGTTACAATTAAATGCTTTTTATAGAACCGTCATTTATCCCTCAATGGCCCAATGGTAGTTCTTGTCCCCTACAATCCCATACTTTTCCTATATGTCCTTGAAGAAGTGCGTACCTCAGAGCCTAACAATTATCAACTTGCCACATTCTGCTTAATCAGTGTACTTAGTCTCACACTATTGGCGGGATTCCCCTTCGGGGTTTTCCTGATCGGTCACCAAAAAACCTAGGCAGAAGAGCAGCGGAAACCCCGCATAAACCGTGTAAACCAGGATTTCTGCCGGTCTTCCACTGAAGTTACGGCAGCGGAGCGAGAATAGCCTCGAGGAAACTCCCGGTCTATATCGCCAAACTGTTACAGACGAAAGTTGATGATATTTTTAATGATAAATGAAGCACAGAGAGGCCAGAGAATACCCAAACAGTGCAATAATATACGTAAACGTGCCTTAGTGCTCATGTGACATTGAAACTGAAAACCCTCGAGTCGCTCAGCAGGTCTGACACCATCTGTGGAGAGGAGGTGGTAGGGTTAACAGTTCAGGGTCTGGTATTCAGTAACCTGAAACGTTAACCCTATGTTTCTCTTTCCACAGATGCTGCCCGACTTGCTGAGTTTTTGCAGCATTTTCTGTTTTTATTTCAGATTTCCGGCATTTGAAGTGCCGTATTATACCTTTTGTTCACGTGACACTGCTCTGTCCACTAAGGGAGCTGTTAATCCATTTGAAATAAATTAGTTAATAATTGGTGTGGCAATAATGGACGGAGGAGTATCATACAAATGGGGAAGAATATGACGGTTCAATTACCCTTCATAAGAATGTTAAGTATCAGAATCTCTGAAAAAAAAATGTTGAACTAGGATCTGAACAGCAAATTCAGCCTGGTTTCAAGTTTTTACAAACCTGTACCAACTCTCATGCCAAAACTAACGTTACATTAACTCTTCGGCAATAATTTTCACCATCACCACCTGGGTTGTAAACTGGCAAGACACTGAAAATTAAAATTGGGCACGTTCTATAATGGGCGGGTAACCTGCTCCACGCACTGCCCAAGTTGTGATGGTGAACATTGCCGCCATAAATTTAGAGGTTCTCAGACAAGCTTAATAATATTTCGCACATACATAGTTTAGAATACGGCTTAGATTTTCTAATGGCCCTTATTTTAACGCTGACGTTAATCCATTCATTTTAAATGGGTTAGTGTCAGCATTAAAAAAAAAAAATCCAATTGGCTCAGATGTCGTAAAATAAAATGTTGAGTATCCTGGAAGATGTGGGTATTTTGCCATATCGGCCTCAAATGTGTAAAAGTACATGTAAAATTTTATATCAAAAGAACAATATTGCTAATTAAATTGAGGAAACGTCCCCATTTGATCTTTTGATCTAAAGACAGTTTGACCTTTGAGTCAAAGTAATATATAATTTAAACGGAATCATACATTTGAAGAAATGTACACTAGATAGATATTAACATTTATAAAGAATGGGAGAAAGGGAGGGATCTCAGGTTTAATTTTTTTCTCCATAAGTAAATTGTAAGATATTCAGTATCCTTCATTGAAGAAACTCTCATCCCAATCTTAAGCCAATGAGAGTTTTAACATCATATTTCTTCTGTTCTTTTAGTAACCGTGTGGGTTTTATTTGCATTAAGACACTGACATTACTGATAGCAATGTTTTATTGTGTGACAATGCACTTAACTTTTTTAACTATATCTGATAATAACTTTCCTACATGGTCATCATCATGGTAATAATATATTGGCTCTATCAGGTAGATTCTCTGATTGGGCTCTCCCAGCAAGGAGTGGTACTCGCAGAGATCACTGGACGAGAAATGATGGGCTCCCTTGATATCCGATCCATTAAAATGAATGGTTGGAAAATCGAAGATTACATGCCTGTGAATTCCCGACCAGTTTGAGTGTGGTTCCTCACCAGGAATGGCCAATCAAAGAAGCAGCCACTATTTTCTCTTCTGGTCTACTGGGAGTATTGTAATGATTGCTCTTACTGGACACAAGAGTCTTGTAACAGTCTCTGGAACCTCTTTAAAAAAAATATGCTGAAATTTGGTGCTGACTAAGGTGAGATTGATGCTGGTGAATGGGATACATTCCCATTCAGGCACCCAGGGTCTGTATTGCACAACAACTGAAGAGTGAAGCTCCCTTGACGCTGCCCAAGTAGTGTGCCTTAGAATGGCATCTCCTACCGCACCAACGTGACATTTCTATTTCCCGTACTGCTACCTGTAGGCAAAATTGAAAAATTAGGGACATTTCAATGTCACCTGGACAGTTACACTCAGGTCTCCTGCACCAATTAACATAATCGAATTAGAATGACAAAAAGTACTCTATATTTTTCCATTAAGAATCATGGTGATACCTATGTTATATGATTACAGTAAAGTCTTACCTAATAGGTCAGATTTACAACTTGCTACACAATGCAAAACTGTCGATACAGATCTGCCTCCCGTTATAGAATCCTCCCGATAGTTTCAATAACAGGCGGCCGATTTGCAATGCCAGTTTTATGCCAGGGTGGCAAGATGTAGATCTAATCCCAAAGTCTCTTTCTCCCTCAGAATCTGTATTATGCAGTGTGTATTGTCAGCATTTTTCCATTTTCATGACAGTTCTTTACTGTTCTTGAGCATGATTTCTGAAACTAAGAGACTTGGGGGCCGAAATTCAGGGTCTCAGAGTGACCCGTTACTGCCTGTTTGCGGCGGCCATGCGGCGGAATCCCGTGGCCACCGCTTTGTGATCAAATGGCCGCCCCGACCCAAATTCAGGTCAGGGATTTTTCGGCCTGGACCCAATTCCGCCCCAATGGTGATGACCGACGCAAGCGCATCATCAAAATGCGCATCGCCGCTCTCCTAAGCCGAGCATAATTCACCAAAACAAATCGACCCCTGCCACGCGGTGCCCACGACAGCCTTTTCTGTCAGGGCACCTTATCCTCACTGTATGCAGCTTGGCAGCATGGCGGCCCTTCAAGGGGAGGGCCCATTGCCTCGGCCGCCATGTATTTTTTTTTGCCGGCCGACTTCCCAATTGGCCGGCAAGATAGTGTCCACAGGTTCAGCCGGGCCGCCAATGGGCAACTTGGCACCCCCTGTTGGGTGCCAGGCCACTGGTCTGGCCGAAACCCTCTCTGGTAGGCCCAGTAGCCAAAGATAAAAAAAATGACTGATTCTCTCCCCTTTAATGGAGGGGAGAGAGTGTGGTGACGCACACATGCTGTGACGTCACCACCACTCCACCGCTGATTGGCAACGGCGGAATCCCAGACCCGACCCAAATTCAGCCCCTCAGCCTGCTTTCCTGTCTACCCCCCCACCCCACTACGACCGACTTCTGGTGGGACTTTGAAAAAATCCTGTGGAACCTGAAAATCAATCATATGACCGCCTCATGGATCCTAGCGGTAAAACCAGGTAAAAACTCATCGGTGCGCCAGCTCTCTGGCATACCTGAATTTCGGCCCCTTTAGTATTGCAGCAAAGATTTAGTTGTTGTTGTGTTTTGTAGGCTTATCCTGGGAATGATGATAACCACAGCTTGTCTGTCAATGTGGCTTAGTAACACTGCCAGTACTGCCATGATGATGCCGATAGCCAGTGCAGTGAACCGAAGCTTATTTGGCAGCATGGAAGCCACTCGCGAGTCAATTATTCTTAAAGATGGCATAGATGGTTCGGACCATAAAGGTACCACTAATAAACTGGACAGCATTGATATTTACAATGTTAGTGCATTGGAACTTCCAAATGGAACACTTGACTTATACTCCATATCCAGACCGAATTTAGAAATAGGGCTGTCCTCACTCCCCTTTATATATTTTAACTGAATTGAGTGGAGAAGAGAAGACAAGAGGGAGGAAGAACTGGCTAGGGAGGGATGCATTTCTGTCTTAATTTAGTATTTCTCCTTGAGGTGGTCACCAGTGTCAAACTGTCTTACTGATGTCTTATCAATAGTATGGAACTCTCATATCATACTTTAGTACACAAAGCAGTAATGTGTTACATGCCCCTATTAACATGCAGGGAGGCAGTTCATGGCGGACAGTAATAGCAACAGGCAGGTTTTTAATAGGATAAATTTAGTCACCATTTTTTGATGTGGGATTGGGATGATAAAGAAAGAAAGAATTGTATTTATATAGCGCCTTTCACGACCACCGGACGTACCAAATTGCTTTACAGCCAATTAAGTAATTTTTGAAGTGTAGTCACTGTTGTAATGTAGAAAATGCGCCAGTCAGTTTAGTATTAGAAATATAGAAACATAGAAAATAGGTGCAGGAGTAGGCCATTTGGTCTTTCGAGCCTGCACCACCATTCAATAAGATCATGGCTGATCATTCACCTCAGTACCCCTTTCCTGCTTTCTCTCCATACCTCTTGATCCCTTTAGTCGTAAGGGCCATATCTAACTCTCTCGTGAATATCTCCAATGAACTGGTATCAACAACTCTCTGCGGTAGAGAATTCCACAGGTTAACAACTCTCTGAGTGAGGAAGTTTCTCCTGATCTCAGTCCTAAATGGCTTAACCCTTATCCTTAGACTATGCCCCCTGATTCTGGACTTCCCCAACATCGGGAACATTCTTCCTGCATCTAACCCGTCCAGTCCCGTCAGAATTTTATATGTTTCTATGAGATCCTCTCTCATCCTTCTAAACTCCAGTGAATACAGGCCCAGTCGATCCAGTCTCTCCTCATATGTCAGTCCTGCCATCCCGGGAATCAATCTGGTGAACCTTCGCTGCACTCCCTCAATAGCAAGAACGTCCTTCCTCAGATTAGGAGACCAAAACTGAACACAATATTCCAGGTGAGGCCTGCATCTAACCTGTCTAGTCCCGTTAGGACACCGAGGATAACTCCCCTGCTCTTCTTCGAAATAGTGCCATGAGATCTTTAACGTCCACCTGAGAGAGCAGACGGGACCTCGGTTTAATGTCTCATCCAAAAGATGGCAGCTCCGACAGTGTAGCACTCCCTCAGTACTGCACTGGAGTGTCAGCTCAGATTTTTGTGCCCAAGTTCCTGGAGTGGGACTTGAACCCACAACCTTCTGACTCAGAAGTGAGAGCGCTACCCACTGAGCCACAGCTGACAAGAAAAGCTCTTCCATTTTCCCCCGTTATACCACCTCAAAACTGCCCAAACTGGCAGTTTTGGGAAAATCCAGCCCAAAGGTTCAGTAGTTAACCAGTCACCCAAGAATTTAACAGTGAATGACCAGATTTAGTCTTTTGGACAGTTATCTGTATGAGTAAATTACCTCAGCATCTAACGATAGTTGTGCTTTTTTTTAGATCAGCCATTAAAGAACATTAATTAACAACAACAACCACTTGTATTTATATAGCGCCTTTTACGTAGTAGTGAAATGTCCCAAGGCGTTTCACAGGAGTATTATGAGATAAAAAAATAAAATAAAAAATTTGATACAAGCCGCATAAGTAGAAAAGCTTGGTCAAAGAGGTATGTTTTAAGGAGCGTCTTGAAGGAGGAAAGAGAGGCAGCGTGGCGGAGAGGTTTAGGCAGGGAGTTCCAGAGCTTGGAGCCTAGGCAACAAAAGGCACAGCCGCCAGTGGTTGAACCATTATAATCAGGAATGCTCAGGAGGGCAGAATTAGAGGAGTGCAGACATCTCGGGGGTGGGGGGGTTGTGGGGCTGGAGGGGATTACAGAGATAGGGAGGGGCGAGGCCATGGAGGGATTTGAAAATAAGGATGAGAATTTTGAAATTGAGGCGTTGCCTAATCGGGAGCCAATGTCGGGTCAGTGGGATTTGGTGCGAGTTTGGACACGGGCTGCCGAGTTTTCGATCACCTCTAGTTTACGTAGGGTAGAATGTGGGAGGCTGGCCAGCAGTGCGTTGGCATAATCAAGTCTAGAGGTAACAAAGGCATGGATACCTCAGTGCGCTTTGTTCCTAGAACATCCAAAAACTGCTTGTTACATAACCTGACATTTTTATTTTGAAAGTTTAAAATTGTCAAACCGTTTTATATTAATACCTGCTTTATAAAGTTGAATAAAATAGATTTTGTACTCATTCTTTCATTTCTCTGCCACCTTTCTTTTCCAATTCTCAAGACAATACTTCGAAGGACCCTGTACCCAATGAGGATTCATGTTTTATTTCTGATGACAGGTACTGCGTAAAAATTATTCTGTATGAAACGCTTGTGGAGATTGAATGCACTTTAAGCTGAGTGTTGGGAAAATGTATTACATTTATCCAAGGCTTCTTCGACAGCACCTCCCAAACCCACAACCTCTACCACCTAGAAGGACAAGGGCAGCAGGCCCATGGGAACACCACCACCTCCAAGTTCCCCTCCAAGTCACATACAGTTTGATCATCATATCCTACTATTAACATTCTACTGTTTTGGCTGTTTCACCTTTCATCAGCAGTGTTGATTATTGCTCTGCATTGGTTGGGCACGTTGAATGTTCTAGGTCTCTTTCATCTTCACCCTTAACTATTTCAGCACCGTTCAAGGAATATGTATATCACCCACATTTCCTTCCTTTGTGCAGAACTTTACACTTCATCAATCAAGTACTATGGTTTATTTCTAGAGGTATAGAATTGAAAAGTAGGGAAGTTATGCTAAACCTGTATCAAACCTTGGTTAGATCACACTTGGAGTACCGTGTACAGTTCTGGTCGCCATATTATAAAAAGGATATAGAGGCACTGGAGAGGGTGCAGAGAAGATTTACAAGGATGATACCAGAAATGCGAGTGTATACCTATCAGGAAAGGATAAGCAGGCTGGGTCTTTTCTTTTGAAAAAAGAAAGCTGAGGGGTGACCTAATAGGGGTCTTTAAAATTATGAAAGGTTTTGATGGAGTGGATACAAAGAGAATGTTTTCACTTGTGGGGAAGAACATAACTAGAGGCCATCAATATAAGATAGTCATCAAGAAATCCAATAGGGAATTCAGAAGAAACTTCTTTCCCCAGAGAGTGGTGAGAATGTGGAACTCGCTACCACAGGGAGTGGTTGGTGAATAGTATAGATGCATTTAAGGGGAGGCTAGACAAGCACATGAGGGAGAAGGGAATAGAGGGTTATGCTGAAAGATTTAGATGAGGAAAGACAGGAGGAGGCTCGATTCTAGCAGAAGAGCCGGCATGGATTGGTTAGGCTGAATGGCCTGTTTCTGTGCTGTATATCCTATGTAATCAGCACACTGTCCTCCTCCTTGAGTTGACCTTGTATTCAATGGCAAACCTTTAGCGTTGGCATTGAATTTTTCACACTTACAGATTTCTATCAAGAATAGCTCTTTATGTAGCTTACCCCCTTCTGCAAGATTAGTTTAATTTACTCCCTAGTTGTCCCGAACATACATGGCTACACCTGTTTCTTTTCTGTCCCGTTTGTCCTTTCTGAACACTCTATAACAATTAAATCTTCCATTCAGTTCTCTCATCTGGAATTAGCCATGTTCCTGAAATTCCCACCACATCTGGGTTCCCTACTGCCACAACAGCCTCCAGCCCTGTTATCTTATTTCTAATGCTTACCTTCATCTTGTGCCGTTCTCTCTCTCACTCTCTCCCAGCAGGGAATATTCTATTTCACACCGCAACACCAACACTCTGAATCTCACCTATTGGTTATTGACTAGTTCAGTATAACTCTGATCTTGAAAATGCAGTTTTGAATATTGTAAACTTATGTAACACCTCACTGAAATTCTGTCCAGTTCTTACAGTTGTTTGACTCCAATCTGTCCTGTTGGCATCGCATTTACTGTAAATTTTATGTATCTTACATAGTCTGGCTTCTTTTTTGCCACATTATAGCAAAATTCTAAAGGGGCAAAGGGTGTTAAAAAGATAAGCCTGAAGACTCTGTGCCTCAATGCGAGGAGTATAACTGCGCAGATAGCAGTTAACGGATATGATGTAATTGGCATCACGGAGACATGGCTCCAGGGTGGCCAAGGCTGGGAACTCAACATCCAGGGGTATTCAACATTTAGGAAGGATAGATAGAAAGGAAAAGGAGGTGGGGTGGTATTGCTGATTAAAGAGGAAATTAATGCAATAGTAAGGAAGGACATTAGCTTGGATGATGTGGAATCGGTATGGGTGGAGCTACGGAATACCAAAGGGCAGAAAACGCTAGTGGGAGTTGTGTACAGACCACCAAACAGTAGTTGTGATGTTGGGGACAGTATCAAACAAGAAATTAGGGATGCGTGCAATAAAGGTACAGCAGTTATCATGGGCGACTTTAATCTACATATTGATTGGGCTAACCAAACTGGTAGCAATGCGGTGGAGGAGGATTTCCTGGAGTGTATTAGGGATGATTTTCTAGACCAATATGTCGAGGAGCCAACTAGAGGGCTGGCCATCCTAGACTGGGTGATGTGTGATGAGAAAGGACTAATTAACAATCTTATTGTGCGAGGCACCTTGGGGAAAGGTGACCATAATATGGTAGCATTCTTTATTAAGATGGAGAGTGACACAGTTAATTCAGAGACTGGGGTCCTGAACTTAAGGAAAGGTAACTTCAATGGTATGAGACGTGAATTGGCTAGAATAGACTGACGAGTGATACTTAAAGAGTTGATGGTGGATAGGCAATGGCAAACATTTAAAGATCACATGGATGAACTTCAACAATTGTACATTCCTGTCTGGAGTAAAAATAAAATGGGGACGGTGGCTCAACCGTGGCTAACAAGGGAAATTAAGGATAGTGTTAAATCCAAGGAAGAGGCATATAAATTGGCCAGAAAAAGCAGCAAACCTGAGGACTGGGAGAATTTTATAATTCAGAAGAGGAGGACAAAGGGTTTAATTAGGAGGGGGAAAATAAAGTATGAGAGTAAGCTTGCAGGGAACATAAACATTGACTGCAAAAGTTTCTATAGAAATGTGAAGAGAAAAAGATTAGTGAAGACAAACGTAGGTCCCTTGCAGTCAGATTCAGGTGAATTTATAATGGGGAACAAAGAAATGGCGGACCAGTTAAACAAATACTTTGGTTCTGTCTTCAAGAAGGAAGACACAAATAACCTTCCGGAAATACTAAAGGACCGAGGGTCTAGTGAGAAGGAGGAACTGAAGGAAATCCTTATTTGGCGGGAAATTGTGTTAGGGAAATTGATGAGATTGAAGGCAGATAAATCCCCAGGGCCTGATAGTCTGCATCCCAGAATACTTAAGGAAGTGGCCCTAGAAATAGTAGATGCATTGGTGATCATTTTCCAACAGTCTATCGACTCTGGATCAGTTCCTATGGACTGGAGGGTAGCTAATGTAACACCACTTTTTAAGAAGGGAGGGAGAGAGAAGGCGGGTACCGTATATACTCGCGTATCATGCGACTTTTGAAGACCTAAATTGTAACCTAAATTTGGGGGGGCCGCATGATACACGAGATACAAAATTTGCGGGTGTGAAGTGCTGGCCAAGATTAGGCTGTTTGGCTGTTAAGCAGACCGTATCCACGCTGAATCTCGGCATGCTCCAACAATCCTCTATGTAAAGACATTTCTCTTGGTTTCTCCTCTCACTCTCCATGATGGTTGTAAATCGAATATCCCTGGTTGATATTAGTTCCTCGATACTCATGACCAAATCATTAGTTTATGTGGAAAACAAGCCAAGTTCCTGCAGCACACCACTAACTACATCCTCCCAATGCAAACAAAAATCCATTTGACTCCTGCTGAAATTCTTCTCTTCAGGGGGAGAGAGAGTCGCGGAGGTCGGGGGGGGGAGAGAGAGTCGCGGAGGTCGGGGGGGAGAGAGAGTCGGGGAGGTCGGGGGGGAGAGAGAGTCACGGAGGTCGTGGGGGGGGGAGAGAGTCGCGGAGGTCGGGGGGGGAGAGAGAGTCACGGAGGTCGGGGGGGGAGAGAGAGTCGGGGAGGTCGGGGGGGGAGAGAGAGTCGCGGAGGTCGGGGGGGGGGGAGAGAGAGTCGCGGAGGTCGGGGGGGGGGGAGAGAGAGTCGCGGAGGTCGGGGGGGGGGAGAGAGAGTCGCGGAGATCGGGGGGGGGAGAGAGTACGGGGAGAGAGCACGGAGAGAGAGCAGAATCCACTCGATGTTTCATGTTAAGGTCTGTATTCGATCTCAAAAAAGTGACTCGCATGATACATGAGATATATGGTAAAATCATGTTTTGGGGGCGAAAATTTAGGGGTCGCATGATACGCGAGTATATACGGTAATTATAGACCGGTTTACCTGACATCAGTAGTGGGGAAAATGTTGGAATCAATTATTAAAGATGAAATAGCAGCACATTTGGAAAGCAGTGATGGGATCGGTCCAAGTCAGCATAGATTTATGAAAGGGAAATCCTGTTTGACAAATCTTCTAGAATTTTTTGAGGATGTAACTGGTGGAGTGGACAAGGGAGAACCGGTGGGTTTGGTGTATTTGGACTTTCAAAAGGCTTTTGACAAGGTCCCACGCAAGAGATTGGTGTGCAAAATCAAAGCACATGGTATTGGGGGTAATCTACTGATGTGGATAGAGAACTGGTTGGCAGACAGGAAGCAGAGAGTAGGGATAAACGGGTCCTTTTCAGAATGGCAGGCAGTGACTAGTGGGGTGCCGCAGGGCTCAGTGCAGGGACCCCAGCTATTTACAATATACATTAATGATTGAGATGAATTGAGTGTAAAAGCCTCCAAGTTTGCAAATGACACTAAGCTGGGTGGTGGTGTGAGCTGTGAGGAGGACACTAAAAGGCTGCAGGGTGTCTTGGACAGGTTAGGTGAGTGGGCAAACACATGGCAGATGTGAGGTTATCCACTTTGGCGGCAAAAACGCGAAGGCAGAATATTATCTGAATGGCAGCAGATTAGGAAAAGGGAGGTGCAACGAGACCTGGGTGTCATGGTACATCAGTCATTGAAAGTTAGCATGCAGGTACAGCAGGCAGTGAAGAAGGCAAATGGTATGTTTACCTTCATAGCTAGTGGATTTGAGTATAGGAGCAGGGAAGTCTTACTGCAGTTGTACAGAGCCTTGGTGAGGCCTCACCTGGAATATTGTGTTCAGTTTTGGTCTCCTAATCTGAGGAAGGATGTTCTTGCTATTGAGAGAGTGCAGCGAAGGTTTACCAGACTGATTCCTGGGATGGCAGGACTGACATATGAGGAGTGACTGGATCGACTGGGACTGTATTCACTGGAGTTTAGAAGGATGAGAGGGGATCTCATAGAAACATATAAAATTCTGACTGGACTGGACAGGTTAAATGCAAGAAGAATGTTCCCGATGTTGAGGAAGTCCAGAACCAGGAGACATAGTCTAAGGATAAGGGGTAAGCCATTTATGACTGAGATGAGGAGAAACTTCTTCACTCAGAGAGTTGTTAACCTGTGGAATTCCTTACCGCAGAGAGTTGTTGATGCCAGTTCATTGGATATATTCAAGGGGCAGTTAGATATGGTCCTTACGGCTAAAGGGATCAAGGGGTATGGAGAGAAAGCAAGAAAGGGGTACTGAGGTGAATGATCAGCCATGATCTTATTGAATGGCGGTGCAGGCTTGAAGGGCCAAATGGCCTACTCCTGCACCTATTTTCTATGTTTCTATGTTTTCTATGTAACTGCACGTCCAATTTCGCAAATTCATCGAATTGCTACTTTTTTGAGGCGTCCATTGATGCTCATGTGTAACACTGCTCTGGCTAATAATTTCTGTTAACTTGTTGCTACTGCCTCCTGTAATTCTTGTCTGAGCATTAAATAAGCTCATTATAGCCACTGTCTGACACTCATCTTTTTGCTTCCTTTCTCCAGCGGTAGCCATCCACAGAAGCCTGAGACTGATGTTAACTTTACATTAGTCCAACAGAAGGAGAAGGAGAAGAGACTCTGGAAGGGTTTCCTTATTTCCATACCGTACGCTGCCAGTATCGGAGGCACTGCCACACTGACTGGAACAGCACCAAACCTGATTCTACTTGGGCAGCTGAAAACGTAAAATGATCATAAGGAACTTTCGATTTAAAAACAGAACAATAATTGTCACTTTTGCTCAGAGAAGCTGCAAAGACGGCTGGTGGGAGAAGTGGAAGTACCGCCCCGGTGCAGTAGGAGACGCTCATCTGAGGTTGGGCTTGAGGCAAATTGTTAAGGCAGAGCAGACGCTTTACCCAGGCTTGTATCTAACTTGTATTCTACTTGACCTGGAAATACTTTCTGACACTGGGTGTAAGAAGTGTGGGGAAGAAAATGATCCACTCCCTATCACTGAAATTCCTCTTTAGAATTTCGCAAAAGAATGGAATTTTAACAAAGAGCTAAAGTAGCAAGCACCCTAATGGCCACAGCTGGTTAAAACAAGGAGTAGCTGAGGCACACGGACCATAAAAGCTCCCAAGTTGAATCCTCAACCAGAAACCAGAGTTAAGTTAGGTGGCCTCACCCGGAGAGGAGACAGTGAGATTAGCAATTGGCCTCCCAAGTTAGGAAGGGGAAATTGGCGTGGGAACACCACACCTTATTGCTATCCAATGACCCTGGGATCATGGCCTAGATTGTCAAAGATAAAGGTTTTAAAAATATATGCAGGAAGAATGTTCACGATGTTAACTTATGGCCAGTGGCACAAGGCGGGTGCCCTAGATGCACTCCTAGTGGCATTAACATGAATGGACCTCCCCATCGCTCTGCAGTCTTTGGTGGCATCAGCAGTGGCGATCCTCCCATAGATTTTCAGTCCCAATCTGCTAAAGTGTAGGCGTGGGTCCCTTTAAAGCTAGGTTTAATTGTTCTGCATTCTTAAAATCAATGCTCGGGTCAGTTACAGGTCTTCTTGTCTCTTCCTATTGTTCGTAAATGTGCTGTATTATCCCTCCTGTCTCTCTCTGTCTGCCTGTCTCTCTAATACAGCCAATCTCAGCCTGTTTCCCGGAAGCAAAACAGAGAGGTGATGCTGGGGTGTAGAAGTAATTTCATTATGTCACAAGCCTTATTTTTGACATTAGAAATTTCAGTTACTGCAGAAAATGACAGCAAAAAGATTTTGACCTTTTGAGCAATTTGATTTGTTCAGTGTATCTTTTGTTTATTGGCAGATCTTAGTTACTGAGTTCTGATTTATCTCAAGAAAATAATTTTAAAACTTGTCTATACAATTTAATTGGCTCAGTTTCTATTTTTGTTAATTGTCAGCTTTTTCTCACCAGCCATAGTTATTGATTTCTCATTTGTTGCCGATTTATGAATATAAAATGCAACCAATCAGCTGTAAGAATGTTGCACATAATTTGTCTACAGCATGAATTATGTTTGAAATGCAATGCTCAATGTATAATAGAATTTACATAGAATGACAGAATTTTACTGCACAGAAATAGGCCATTCTGTGATTCTATGATCCCTTCTGAACTATCCATTTAACCCGTTTCCTCCCCTGCTCTTTGTTCAACTGTCACTCCCTTCCACTTACTCCCCTCAAGGGTAGAGACCAGACTCTCATCCTTCAAGCTATTTCCCTCCTAACCTCTCTTCCTAACTATTTCTTTCCAAGAGGCTTTGTTTACTTTCAAAATTAAATTTACACCATTAAAAAAAAATCAAACTACAATGAGGAAATACACCCTTTATGTCAGCTTTTATTTCTATCAATATCTTTCTGTCTCTGTCTTTCTCTTTCTCTCTATCAATCATAGGTCTTAGAAATTAAAATCTCTGAACCACAGGTGGAAAATTAGTTTGCTTCAAAATTCAAATCGTATTTTTTATGACAATAACTTTAGCAAGAGGAAAGAAACAGCTGAAAATACTTTCTGATCATTATAGAACATAAAACAAAAGCTACAGAAGATGTATAATCAGTACATTAATAATTTTTCTTAAACTCTAAAACTGAGACAAAATACACACAAATGCAAAATTTGTCCTCTAGATTTTCTTCAAATAACTTTGAACAGCAATGGACCAGAAATTCTAGAAGATAAATAAAAATATTCCATCAGTTATGAAATTCTTATTTTGTTTAAATTCATTAGCAATTTTAGTCACTGAGAAATAAAAAGGCAATTGAAAAATTTTCAGAACTTTCTGGCTAGATTGTGCAATCACAGGGTGAAGCATTTACAAAGGCTGTTTCCAGTATACATATATATATATATGGACATAGAAATTACTAATGGTAAAAAGTTGATCCAAAAGCACGACAAAAAAAACATGACAACAAGAAGTTAAGTTTTGTAGCCAGGAAGTGAATGTGGTGTAACACTGAAAATTAACTTTTACAAATGTGCAGTCTCATTCCTTCAGCTATTAATTGTTGTTAGAGATTTTTTTAAGTTATTTTAAAAAAACTTTTTCTTTCTGTCTCTTTTATTCTTTCTGAATCCAATCTTTCCTTCCCTCTCTTCATTTCACTTTCTGTATCCGATTTGATATTGAATTCACTATTTTAACTGACACTTCCTGGTTCAGACACAGCGATGGTCATTAACAATACTTCAATCAGATTGGTTATGGAGGTACGCAGTTGCTTGCCCTGTTCACACAGGTCCTAGATGCCCTGTAGAGGAAATTTAACAGGCAAGGGTGGGTCTAACTAACAGTGGGCGCTGTTTGTTTGCCAGTTACAGTAAATTCTGGCTTAATAATTAAGTTGCTACAGGCGTTGAAATTTCTTGGGCCATGATCCTGGTGGTTACATTGCGATGGTGCCTAGGCATTGACTAATGTTTCTTGTAAGTTGCGCGGCCATGCATCGCTCCAGGGAATCTGCGTTGCCAGCTTTTCAATACAAAAAACGCGCATGCGCGGTATTTTGAATGGTCCGCGCAAAGGGGCCGCGCAGGGCACCACAAAACCATTGGCGATGACCCCAACGGAGATTGCGGGGTCAGTGAGCGGGCACCTAATTAGCATAGGGCAGGCGTGCACAAATGCCAGGATAGTTGCATCTCCGGTACTACCCGAATCCATGCAGCCAGAGACACTTAACACCTACTTGCCTTTTGGGAGGGGGGGGGGGGGGCGGCGGGGGATGGGGGGGGGGCGGCGGGGGATGGGGGGGGAGTTAATCATACCTCCTCACAACTTGGCCATGTTCTTCTCAGCTTCTTGGGTAAGGAGGTCGATATGTTGAGAATTTACAAATGGTGCGATGGGATTTCGTATTGTTCTCTCCCTGTTAATAGACTTTGTTCTTGTTGCTTTGTTTCAGCTATTACCCCAATTGCGACATGGTGAACTTTTCATCCTGGTTTATGTTTTCCTGTCCGCTTTGCATTCTGTTTCTGGCCATTGGCTGGTTGTGGATCTCTTTCCTCTACGGAGGGCTCAACCCAAGGTAACAAAAAAGGAGAAAACAAAATATGTCCCATTCTGAGCTGAAATCTTCCTCATGTACTTTTGGTCTAAGCCTCGGCAAGCCCATCTCCCGCTTCCCTGAACTGTATCCCTGCAGACGTTGAACAAAACGTGGGTGGAAACTACAGCTGGCAGACTTGTGGGTCCTATTGGCAACCTGTGTCAATGGAAATCTTCAATCCTCAGTCGCCATTGCTGCGGTTCACTGACTGACTCTTATTGATCATTGACCACTTACACTCTGAAGGAAAGGACAAATGTCCCAACGTGCTTTTAAATCATAAGATAATAACAACAGCTTACTTTTATATGGTGCATTTAACATAGTAAAATGTCCCGAGACGCTTAACAAGAATGATATTAATCAAAAACATTTTTGACACCGAGCCACAGAAGGAGATATCAGGACAGATGACCAAAAGCTTGGCCAAAGAGGTAAATCTTAAGGAGCAGCTTAAAAGAGGAGAGAGAGGTAGAGAGGAGGAGAGCTTGGGGCCTAGACAGCTGAAAGCATGGCTGCTGATGGTGGAGCGAGTGAAATCGGGGATGCACAAGAGGCCAGAATTGGAGCAGTGCAGAGATTGCGAAGGCTAGAGGAGGATACAGAGATAGGGAGGACCGAGGCCATGGACAGATTTGAAAACAAGGATGAGCATTTTGAAACTGAGGCGTGAAGGTCAACGAGCACAGGGGTGAGGGGTGAATGAGATTTGGAGCAGCTCATCCGCTGCTGAAACCCTCATCCATGTCATTGTTAACTCTAGACTTGACTATTCCAATGCACTCCTGGCTAGCCTCCCACATTCTACCCTACGTAAACTAGGTGATCCAAAACTGTGTCCTAACTCGCACCAAGTCCCGTTCACCCATCAACCCTTTGCTCCCGGTTAAGCAACACCTCGATTTCAAAATTCTCATCCTTGTTTTCAAATCCCTCTATGACTTCGCCCCTCCCTATTTTTGTAATCTCCTCCAGCCCCACAATCCCCCGAGATGTCTGCACTCCTCTAATTCTGCCCTCTTGAGCATCCCTAATTATAATCGCTCAATCATTGGTGGCCGTTCCTTCTGTTGCCTAGGCCCCAAGCTCTGAAACTGCTTGCCTAAACCTCTCCGCCTCTCAACCTCTCTATCCTCCTTCAAGACGCTCCTTAAAACCTACCTCTTTGACCCTTGGTCCCCATTGCTAATTTCTACTAATGCTGCTCGGTGTCAAATTTTTTATCTCATAATACTCCTGTGAAGCGCCTTGGGATGTTTGACTACGTTAAAGGCACTATATCAATACAGGTTGTTGTTGTTGTTGTTGATGTTACAAAGTGGGTAGAAATAATAGGGTAGAAATCCGTCTGGGCGGTAATGCTAAACAGGTGGTACTGTATCTGCTGCCCATTATACTCCCAGCCCGATAATCAGTTCCATTAACTTCAATAGAATTGAAGATCGAGCGGGACATATAATGGGCAATAGCCTGTTTAGCGTAACTGCACAAGATTAATTTCAACCACAAGAGGTGGCTAAAAAGTTACAGCCTGTAATAATGCCTACCCTTGTAAATTATTCTGTTAATAGGACAAGGATGCAGAATGTATCAAAATATATTTATAAATATAATAGAAGAAATATATATGTACAGATATATCACTGATGGTAGTTAATCACACTATGGCTGTTTTCATATGAAGGAGGAACGTGCTTCATAGAATCATAGAAATTTACAACACATTTGGGCCATCACGTCTGCACCGGCTGAAAAAGAGATATCCAGCTTAATCGTACTTCCCACCTCTTGGTCCGTAGCCCTGTAGGTTACAGCACTTCAAGTGCACATCCAAGTATGTTTTAAATGCGATGAGGATTTCAACCTATATCGTCCTTTTAGGCCCCCACCACCCTCTGGGTGAATTTAGTTCTCTACAACTTCCCTTTAATCCTTTTACCAATTACTTTAAATCTATGCCCTCTGGTTATTGACCTCTCTGCTAAGGGAAACAAGTCCTTCCCATCCACTCTGTCTAGGCCCCTCATAATGTTATACACCTCAATCACGTCTCCCCTCAGCCTCCTCTGTTCCAAAGAAAACAACCCCAGCCTATCCAATCTTTCCTCATAGCTAAAATTCTCCAGTCCAGGCAACATCCTCATAAATCTCCTCTGTGCAATCACATCTTTCCTATAATGTTGCTTGTTATGGTCTAAAAGTATACTTCCTACACAAGATATTGATGGTTTTAAAATATACGTATATTATGCTTTCCAGTAGAAGTTATAAGTAAACTTGAATTCTTTATGGACTGTTTCCACCTATTTCTGCCTATTTCCACCTCCATAACATTGCCTGTCTCCGCCCCTGCCTCAGCTCATGCGCTGCTAAAACCCTCATCCAGGCCTTGGTTACCTCTAGACTTTACTATTCCAATGCTCTCCTGGCTGGCCTCCCACATTCTAACCTAGGTAAACTGGTAGTGGTCTAAAACTCGGCTGCCTGTGTCCTAACTCGCACCAAGTCCCGCTCACCCATCACCCCTGTGCTCACTGACCTACATTGGCTCCCGGTTAAGCAACGCCTCGATTTCAAAATTCTCACCCTTATTTTCAAATCACTCCATGGCCTCGCCCCTCCCTATCTCTGTAATCTCCTCCAGCCCCACAACCCCCTCCCGAGATGTCTGCACTCCTTTAATTCTTCCCTCCTGAGCATCCCCGATTATAATCGCTGAACCATCGGTAGCCGTGCCTTCTGTTGCCTTGGCTCCAAGCTCTGGAATTCCCTTCCTAAACCTCTCCACCTCTCTTTCCTCCTTCAAGACACTCCTTAAAACCTACCTCTTTGACCAATTTTGGTCACCATTGCTAATTGCTACTTATATGGCTTGGTGTCAAATTTTTTATCGCATAAAGCTCCTGTGAAGCGCCTTGGGATGTTTCACTATGTTAAAGGCGCTATATAAATACAAGTTGTTGTTGTTTGCCTGGGGTTCCCATTCTCTCTGTATAGAACTGTTGCAATGTCTTATTGAAGGTCTGTTAAACTCCAGTTCTATCCAGACACACACTACACTAGATTTATTAATATGAAAAGCACTTCAAATTCAAAAGAAACAGAGAGGCAAAGTTGCATTGAAACTTATATTGAAGTGATAATTTGGGAGTTTCTTTTTCCGTCTTACCTTTAGGTTGTGGGGCAAGAAGAAAAGCACTGACCTTGAGTCTCAAGTCAGAGTGAGGACTGCAATAAAGAATGATTACGATAAATTGGGGCCAGTAACGTAAGTATGGATGGAGTTAAAGTGCTGATATGTTTTGAAGTGTATTGTCTGACACAGATTTGTATTTGTTTCCTCCCCTCCCACTCCCCGACAACGGTGCAGCATACGGAGTGTAAGAACATAAGAATTAGGAGCAGGAGTAGGCCATTTGGCCCCTCGAGCATGCTCTGCCATTCAATAAGATCACGGCTGATCTTCTACTTCAACTCCACTTTCCTGCACTATCCCAATATCCCTTGATTCCCTTAATATTGAAAAATCGACCAATCTATGTCTTGAATATACTGAACGATCGAGCCTCCACAACCCTCTGGGAGTTCCAAAGATTCAGCATCCCGTGTGAAGAAATTTCTCCTTATCTCAGTCCTGAATGGCTGACCCCTTATTCTGAGACTGTGACCCCTGGTTCTAGACTCCCCAGCCAGGGGAAACAGCCTCCTTGCGTCTACCCTGTCAAGCCCTGGGAGAATTTTGTATGTTTCAATGAGATCACCTCTCATTCTTCTAAACTGTAGAGAATATAGGCCTAGTCTGCTAAATCTCTCCTCATGGGACAATCCCCCCATCCCAGGAATCAGTCTGGTGAACCTTCGTTGCACTCCCTCTGTGGCAAGTATATCCTTCCTTCGGTAAGGAGACCAAAACTGTACACACTACTCCAGGTGCAGTCTCAACAGGGCCCTTTTTAATTGCAGTAAGACACCTTGGGGCTGAAATTGCCCCTTTCTATAAGGCCTCTGGCCGCCTGAAAGCGGTGGCCATGCATCAGTGCGGAATGGCCGCTGAATATCCACGGAGGTGCCGCCATTTTGAAAATTGCCCCTGCTCAGCCCCTGCAAGGGACCGTTCCGCCCCTTTTCCCGCTGCGGCATGCACACGCTGACCCCTTACCGACTGGCGGGGTCTCCTTCCGGAAATTGCCCCTCGGAAAATTGCCCCTTTCCCGGAATTGCCCCGCCACTGGTCGGTGCCACTGACAGCTTTTGCTGTTGGTACACTCTCTGTGGCTTGGTGGCCCGGCCGCCCTTAAAGGGGAGGTCGTGCTGCCGGCGACACCATGTTGTTTTTTTTTTTGTCGGCCGATTGCCAGGCCGGGCCGACAGTTATGGCCAGGGGTTGGCAGTCTGGCACCCCCTCTTGGGTGCCAGGCTGCTGGCCCAGCCCAATCCCTCCCTGGTGTCCCAGTGTTTGCCACTAAAGTGGCTGCAGAGTTTGCAGCGGTCCTCTCCTTTAACTGAAGGGGGAAAAACGTTGTGATGCGCCAGCATGATGATGTCATCAGCGCGGCACGGATGCCTTGCAGCGTCGGTCGCTCCGCCCCGCCCCCACTTCCACCCCGATGATGAGGTCACTTCCGCCTCGCTCCAAAAAAACCTCGAAGTGCTGAATTTCTACAGAATAGCCACCCCATGCATTGAGGTGGCCAGAACACTTCGAAAACAGTAGGGTCGAATGTGGGAGGCCAGCCAGGTGTTCTGTTGGAATAGTCAAGCCTAGAGATAACAAAGGCATGGATAAGAGCTTCAGCAGCGGATGAGCTGAGGCAAGGGTGGAGACGGACAATGTTACGGAGGTGGAAATAGGCGGTCTTTATATGTGCAAGATGATGTAATACCGTGCCCAACACAAATGATCTCTTTTTTTAATCGTTCAACAGAAAATTGACCAGTGTTTAGAAAAATAGAAAAGCAATGTGTACTGTTCATATTTCTAATATAAATATAACACGCAATCGGAATTGCAGAATAAACTAACCTATGAGTCAGGTTTATTAGTCCTTACAGCTTTGCTATGTTTCTCAGTGGTCTATTTCACAATAGGTGACACTCCTATTGTTAAATATGCAAGTATCATTAAAAGATTTGAGGAGCCGGTAGCATGTAGAATAATAGTGAAATATTAATGTTACAAAAAACTTAAGGACCTGCATCTGCTGCACTTTTATTTGCTGGTTTCAAAATGGTCATTGTACAAACTGGAAAATATTTCAATAGAATGGGGAGTTCTTTACCCAGCATCCTTAGTGGCAGAGAAACCGCTCTATCCCTGGTACAGAGCCTTGCAAGCATTCAATCCCAGAGATCAAAACGTTTTTTTTTTATGTATTTGTTCATGGGAATGTCGGCATCACTGACAAAGCTGGCATTTATTGCCCATCCCTAATTGCCCTTGAGAAGGTGGTGGTCAGCCGCCTTCTTGAACCGCTATTCTTTGTAGCAGTTTGATACACTGAGTGGCTTGCTGGGCATTTCAGGGCAGTTAAGAGTCAACCACATTGCTGTGGGTCTGGAGTCACATATAGGCCCAGACCAGGTAAGGACGGCAGACTTCCTTCCCTAAAGGACAGTAGTGAACCATAAGGGTTTTTAACAATAATACAGTAGTTTCACGGTCACCATTACTGATACTCCAGATTTATTTAATTAACTGAATTTAAATTCCTCAGCTGCCATGGTGATATATGAACTCATGTCTCCGGATCAACAGCCCAGGCCTCTGTATTACTAGGATAGACTTAGGATAGGATAGACATAGAGAACATCACGAAAAACAGATTATCTGGTCATTTATCTCATTGCTGTATGTGGGAGCTTTCTGTGTGCAAGTTGGCTGCCGTGTTTCCTACATTACAAACACTTAAAATGTACTTAATTGTCGGTAAATCATTTTGGAAAGTATTTAAATACACTTAATTGGCTGAAAAGTGCTTTGGAATGTCCTAAGATCGTGAAAGGCGCTATATAAATTCCACTTCTTTCTTTTCTTTTAATGACCTTGCAGGTTTGCGGAGGGCGCTGTTTTAGTATTCTTCTGCTTCTTCGTGGTTCTACTTTTCACAAGAGATCCAAAAATCATTTCTGGATGGGCCAGTTTTTTCCCAAAAGGGTAAGAAGATTTTTTTTTAAATAAACTGGTCATGTTAAAATATTTTGAAAGATACATATGAGGAAACAAAGAGCAGAAAGGACTGGGAACCAAAAAAAATTCAGTGGAGAGTAATTAAAAGGAGCATCAAAACAAGGTCATAGGACACTGTATTTTAGGGGGATTGGGTGCTGCAATGCATTATTATACAATGGAAGATACCCGCAAAACATTTGCGGTCAAATTAGTATCTTTAATGCAACACTACTTGTTTAGACTGTTATCATCTTTTTTGTCTATAGAATCAACGCTGTTGTCCTCCCTCTCCTCTCTCACTCCCTTCCTCTCTCCCTCCCTCTCTCCCTCCCTCTCCCTCTCTCCCTCCCTCTCCCTCCCACCCTCTCCCTCCCACCCTCTCCCTCCCTCCCACCTTCTTTCTCCCTCCCATCCTCTCCCTTTCACCCTCTCCCTCCCTCCAATCCTCTTCCTCTCACCCTCTCCCTCCCTCCCATTCTCTCCCTCTCACCCTCTCTTTCTCTCTCTCCCACGCTCTCCCCCTCCCTCCCCTTCTCTCCCCTTTTATAAAAACAAAAAATGCTGGAAATACTCAGCAGGTCAGGCAGCATCTGTGGAGAGAGAAATAAGAGTTAACGTTTCAGGTCTGTGACCCTTCGTCAGAACTGGAAAAGTTTGAGATGTAACAGATTCTTAAGGAAGTGCAGGGACAGTGAAAGGGGGAGGGGAGGAAAGAACAAAAGGGAAGGTCTGTGATAGAGTGGAAGGCAGGAGAGATGAGACAAAAGGAATTATGGGCAAAAATGAGATTGTAATGGAACAAGATAAGAAACAATAGATGGGGTGTAAATGGCAGAGTCATCACCAGCTGCCGTGGGAAAGAGAAAATAAGAGGAGGGTTTGTTAAAAAAAAAAGGAACAAAATATGGGCAGAGGTTAAGGTCTGAAATTGTTGAACTCGATGTTGAGTCCAGACGGCTGTAAAGTGCCTAATCGAAAGATGAGGTGCTGTTCCTCGAGCTCGTGTTGAACTTCATTGGTACAGTGCAAGAGGACGGAGAGATCAGAGTGGGAGTGGAACGGGGAATTAAAGTGACAGGCGACCAGAAGCTCAGGGTCACACTCACGGACTGAACGGATGTGTTCTGCAAAGCAGTCACGGAATCTACGTTTGGTCTCCCCAATGTAGAGGAGACCACAACGTGAGCAGCGAATACAGTATACTAAATTGAAAGAAGTACAAGTAAATCAGATTCCAGCATCCGCAATATTTTGCTTTTGTTTGAATGTTTCCTCTGTCTGCTCACTCCAAGGGTCCGAATGAGCTTGGGCGAATTCCACTCAGATCCTAGTGGGCAAGGATCCACAACTTGAAACTGCCCAAAAATTCAGCCCAAATTAGCAATCTGACTCACAGAGGTCACAACGGGAAAAATGTCACCGTGAGATTGGTTTAGGAATGTTGTTGGAGAAGAATAGAGTGAGCTTTGCTCTGCATTTAATCTTGATCTGGGAGTGCTTGATGCTGACAGTGGGAATCCATGTTCTGTTTTCCATTATTAATATCCCTCACCTTGATGGATACAAAAAGAGATGAAAAGAGCAGGTTATGAACAGAGCAAGAGAAATGCAAATTGTTTGTAAGTGTATGTTGGTCCTTTAATGAATGTGTTCAAAAGAAATATTAAAGATAAAAGATCAGGCAATGGCAGACAGGTTATACAGATTCTTCATGTCTGAATTCACAAATTAATTCCTGATCTAGTCATTTTGGATCAGGAATCTAAGTCACTAAAACAGGTGTTACGAAGAAACTCAAAGGCTGCACTATCTACAGAACGCCTAACCAGATAGGAGACACATTCAGAAGGGAGCGAACATATTTTAACTGCATATTGCATCATATTGTCTCATTTCTATCCTCTGTTTACAAGGGCTATAAGTCTCTATTAATCTTTGCCGTGCTTTCATAACCTAAATCCTCTTTAAGTCCATTCATGTGCATATTTTGGCTTCTGCTCCAGACCAACATTCCCTCTAAGTTGTGCAGCTCTCTGCCAGTCCTGCACACCCCGGGACCAGCTTTTCCAATGTGAAATTTTGTGCAGCCTGTTAAAGGGAGCGCACACCCAAAAAAAAATTAGGAGGACTATTGCTCCAGACCCGAGCCCATTGCATTTATTGAGGTCAGTTGTGGCTCAGTGATAGCATTCTCACCTCTGAGTCAGACGGTTGTGGGTTCAAGTCTCACTGCAAGGACTTGAGCACACAAATCTAGGCTGACTCTCCAGTGCAGTGCTGTACTGTCAGAGGTGCTGTCTGTTGGATGAGATGTTAAAGAGGGACCCCAATTTGCCCTCTCAGGTGGACATAAAAGATCCCGTGGCACTATTTTGAAGCAGTGCAGGGAAGATATCCCTGGTGTCCTGGCCAATATTTATCTCTCAATCAACATAACAAAAACAGGTAATCTGGTCATTATCACATTGCTGTTTGTGGGAGCTTGTTGTGCACAAATTGGCTGCTGCGTTCCCCACATTACAACAGTGACGATACTCCAAAAGTATTTAATTGGCTTTAAAGTGCTTTTAAGAACTCTGGTGGTCGTGAAAGGCGCTATATAAATCCAAGTCTTTCTTTATCTCTCTATCAGTAGATATAATTTACTGTGATTTCAGAAGGCATTTGAAAAGGTTTCGCACACAGGATTGTAAAGTTTTGGCATCATAGACAGGAGTTATGAGCAACAAGTTGATAACGAAGGTTTATCCTTGTAACGAGACACCTCTGAGTGAACCTATTAGAGGAACGTATAGGATGCTTTATTGGACAGAGAAAGTAAGCCCAAAACTTATACTTTCAGATACACCAGGGTAGCAACACAACAAGATAGAGCTCAAGTTTGCGTATTTAGAATAGGCAACAGGGAATATATCTTTACATCAACAGCTGGAATGGAATAACAGGACATGCAAATTGAGTCCAGTTTAAGGAACAGCTAGATCCTACAATGGAAAGACTGTAGGGTTGGTGTTCCTAAACGATGAGATTCAATGAGCCGAAGGTCATTTCTGTATCACATGATCTAGGGATGAAAAAAAAATGAAGTGGAGCGAGTTTCACTGTTTCTGCTTCAGTGTGTTATGGAATTAGGTTAGAGATCTGAGTTATACTGATGCATTTACCTCATTAAAAAGGGAGACCTGCACATAAAAGTGGCAGAATATAAGAATTAGGAGCAGGAGTAGGCCTTTCAGCCCTTCGAGTCTGCTCCACCATTCAGTAAGACTATGGCTGATCTGCTACCTCAACTCCACCTTCCCGCACCATCCCCACATCCCCTGGTTCCCTTCATGTCCAAAAGATCTATCGCTCTCTGTCTTGTGTATACTCAGTGCCTGAGACTCCACAATGTTCTGTGGTCGAATGTAACTGCACACTCCCTCCTCGGAGGTGAAGTCATCAATGACTATCAGCCCACTTTCCTGATTTTTTGTTCTAACACACTCTTTTTCAGATATGTGTCAGATGCGACGACTGGAATATCATTTGTCATTACATTGTGCTTCTTTCCATCTCAAAAGCCTTCATGGAGGTGGTGGTTTAATCCAAAAGGTACGTGAATCAGTTTAACCAGTTTATGGATGGAGAAGAGGAGCTGTAAAGGGAGCAGAGTCAGGAGCTGTGCCTTTCAGACTGGAGCTGTTCTTTATATATGGAAAGAGGCACTGTTAAGCTATAAGCTGTATATATATCATTTATAGAGTGCGACTGGTAGACAGCAGAGTTTGTGAGCTGTATATATCTTTATAGATAGATAAATATATATGGTGAAAAACTATAAGACAGCACAGTATGGAGCTCTATATAGAGATAAACAGTTTTACATATATATATGAGAGAGAGAGTAGCTGTTAGACAGCAGAGTCTGTGAGCTATATAATATATATATACATATAGAAATACCTATAGAAAGAAAGACTTGCATTTATATAGCGCCTTTCACGACCACTGTCTCAAAGTGCTTCACAGCGAATGAAGTACTTTTGGAGTGTAGTCACTATTGTAATGTAACAAAACTCGGAGCCATAAATATATGATAGTTACTAATGAATCCAATAGGGAAATAAAGAGAAAAGTCTTTACTCAGAGAGTGGTTGGAATGTGGAACTTGTTACCACAGGAAGCGATTGAGGCAAATAGCTTTGATGCTTTCAAAAGGAAACTAGATGGGTACATGAGAGAAAAGGGAATAGAACGATATGCTGAAAGGCTGAGATGAGGCAGATGGAATGGGAAGAGCCTCCTGTGGAGTTTAAACACCAGCACAGACTAGTTGGGCTGAATGGCCTGTTTCTGTGCTGTATATTCTGTGCAATATGAAGAGAAACTGTCAGACAGCACAGTGTGGAGCACTGCATTGTCTATATAGAGAGTAACTGTAGTCCTGAAAAGTGATGGGTCTCGATCCCAGTGGTTATGTCAGGATCACGCCCACCAGTGCGCTCCAGTGCTGATCCTACCAGAGTTTGTGAGGTCAGTGGGAGGGCACCTCATTTCAACGGGGCTGGCAAACACCCGCACCATTACAGGCACATTTCCTAAGCTTACCGGCCCTATGCAGCCAGAAAATCCATATTTTGCCTGCAATCCTGGGAGGAGGGTGTGCGGCGGGGGGGGGGGTGTTGTGAGGTGGTTCCAGGCCCCAGGCCCCCACCTCCGGCCTCAATGAGGTGCCCTTGGCCCCCTTACACACAAGGCTAAATGTACCAGTCTTTGGGGGCCAAACCACTCCCACGTTCACTCCTTACAAGGCTGAGCGTAAAATTCCGGAAGCGCCCGAAGTCCAGCAGGAACCCCTGAGGAAATTCCGGCTCGTTAGATGGCAGAGTCTGGAGCTGCGAGTTGTACATAGTGAAACCTTTACAACAGAGGAGCCGGTCTGGAATGGTACATTGTGTGTGGGGTGACGCACTATCCAAACAGGTTTATAATTTGCTCTAATCACGAACAGTTTAATCAGCAACGTTTGCAGCGAAGACTATGCTGGCAAACTCACGAATGTGGTAACAAAGTTTGAGTAACTGTTTACTTGCATTACCAAAGTTATAGTTATTCATTAAATGGCTGATTTGTCGCTTTGTTTGAAAGAGTAAAACATTTACGTTTCTGTAAATGCTGAATCGTTTGCCCAATTAAAACTAAGCCTCTTTTACTGTGAAGATTGTTGTACATGACTATCGTTTTGGAGACCATCAAGACTGTGACTGCCTGACATTGTAACCACTGACTTTCCTTTCCAAACTTGGTGATTACTTGGCTTTTGCAATAACTAGACACTTAACGCACTTCAACCTTTTATTTTTTTCTCTGTTCTTCTTCTTCCCCAGCCTCGGAAAAAATGAATCCATCCCTGCTTAGCTGGAAGAAAATCCAGGCAGATTTACCCTGGAATGTGGTCCTACTGCTCGGAGGAGGGTATGCAATGGCAAAAGGGTGTGAGGTACTTCTTATCAGATGCACAGTATCCTCTGTATTTTACCTAGAAGGGGTGTTTAAATGAACGCGAGGTACCAATTTAACAACTTAACTTCTGAAACCCTAAATTCCTCATAGCATTGGAAGTCTGTTTCAAATTTATAAAGAAAATATTCATCACTTTACATAGGATTACATCGGATATACGGCACAGAAACAGGCCATTCGTCCCAACCAGTCCATGCTGGCGTTTATGCTCCACTCGAGCCTCCTCCCGTCTTTCCTCATCTAACTCTATCAGTATAACCCTCTATTCCTTTCTCCCTCATATGCTTATCCAACCTTAAATGCATCTATGCTATTCGCTTCAACCACTCCCTGTGGCAGCAAGTTCCACATTCTTACCATCCTTTGGGTAAAGAAGTTTCTTCTGAATTCCCTATTTCACTCAGGTTCATTTTTAGAGGGATAGAATTGAAAAGCAGAGAAGTTATGTTAAATATATAGAACTTTAGTTAGTCCGCACTTGGAGTACTGTGAACAGTTCTTGCCTCCATTACAAAAATGATATCGAGGCACTGGAGAAGGTGCAAAAATGATTTATTAGTATGATACCAGAACTGAGAGATTATACCTGTCAGGAAAGACTGAACAGGCCGGGGCTCTTTTCTCTAGAAAAGAGAAGGCTGAGGGGGTGACCTAATAGAGGTCTTTAGGATGATGAAAGGGTTTGATAGGGTAAACGTAGAGAAGGTGTTTCCACTTCTGGGGGAGACCAGAACTAGGGGCCATAAATACAAGATAGTCACTCCAAGAGTGAATTCAGGAGAAACTTCTTCACCCAGAGAGTGGTGAGAATGTGGAACTCGCTCCCACAAGGAGTAGATGAAGCGAATAGCTTGGATGCATTTAAGGGAAAGTTGGATTATCACATGAGGGAGAAAGGAATATGTTGATGAGGTGAGATGAAGTTAGGTGGGCGGAGGCACGTGTGGAGCATAAACACCAGCGTAGACCTGTTGGGCTAAGTGGCCTGTTGCTGTGCTTTAAATATTATGCAATGAGCCTGGTTGGCCAATCAGTCATCAACATAGATATTTGGGGGTAACGGAGCTCCAGTGTATTTATGATGCACACTGAACCTTTCCCAGGATAGCATGTGCTATTTTACAATCAGCCGCTCCCCGTTTGTGTGGGGCACAAAGGTCAGCACGGCCAATTTTCAAGCTGCATAATTTGAATGGATGTAACATTCTACAGGTTGTGGCTAGGACTCGCTGACCTCTGCCTGAATTCCTGATCTACGCCCCCATCATGTGAACCTCTGTGCTGAGGGCACAAACATTTGCCTCTTTATTTTAACCGGAGGAACTTACACTCGTTTAAAGGCGGGGTGTTTGTTCCATAAAGTGTTTTCCTGCTGTATAAGGGAGGGACAGAAATACTAAACCCTAAATTATAAGATGACCTCCCAGTGCAGAACCTTGCTCAATGGGAGTGTAGATTGCAGAATTGAACATGGAGTTCTGAATGGCCAATTAGCAGTGCATTTGTGCGTCTTTTTTTTTCAACCGTTATGATTTCACAATTTCGTATTCTGTGTTTTTCCAGGATGTCCAATTCCACTTGAAATTAGTGCATAACAACATAAGAATTAAGAACAGAAGTAGGCCATACGGCCCCCTCGAACCTGCTCCGTCATTCAATAGATCATGGCTGATCTACGAGCTCAACACCACTTTCCCGCTCGATCTCCATAATCCCTTGATTCCCCTAGAGTTCAATAATCTATCCATCTCAACCTTGAATATACTCAATGACTGAGCATCCATAGCCCTTTGGGGCAGAGAATTCCAAAGATTCACATCCCTCTGAAGAAATTTCTTCTCATCTCAGTCTTAAAGGCCGACTCCTTATCCTGAGACTATGCCCCCTAGTTCTAGACTATCCAGCCAGGGGAAACAAATCCCTCAACATCTATCCTGTCAATCCCCCTCAGAATCTTATATGTTTCAAAGAGATCTCTTCTCATTCTTCTAATCTCCAAAGAGTACAGGCCAAATCTACTCAATCTCTCCTCATAAGACAACCCTCTCATCCTAGGGATTAGTCGAGTGAACCTTACAGAACAGCACTTAAACCTTGCTTGTCTGGCTTTACAGTGTCTGCCGTCTTTGCTTTCCAGGCCTCGGGGCTGTCCATCTGGTTCAGCAGCCAGCTTCGGCCGCTGGAAAACCTCGAGCCAACCATAGCTATCGTGGTGATCTCCTTCATGGTGACGTGCTTTACCGAATTTGCCAGCAACACTGCCACAATTGTAATAATGTTACCGATTGTGAGGGAATTGGTGAGTTTCTTGACTAGACAGAGCAGGAAGAAGAAAGAAAGGGAAACTTGCAATTATGTAGTGCCTCCCAATAAACAGTTGTATAATATCACATGACTTAGACCATTGTTGCAAGTGTTTAGTTTATGTTTTTACATAATGCTCAGATGTCATTAAAGAAGGCTAACTTTGAAGGTATGAGGCGTGAATTGGCTGGGATGGATTGGCGAATGATACTTAAGGGGTTGACTGTGGATGGGCAATGGCAGACATTTAGAGACCGCATGGATGAACTACAACAATTGTACATTCCTGTCTGGCATAAAAATAAAAAAGGGAAGGTGGCTCAACCGTGGCTATCAAGGGAAATCAGGGATAGTATTAAAGCCAAGGAAGTGGCATACAAATTGGCCAGAAATAGCAGCGAACCTGGGGACTGGGAGAAATTTAGAACTCAGCAGAGGAGGACAAAGGGTTTGATTAGGGCAGGGAAAATGGAGTATGAGAAGAAGCTTGCAGGGAACATTAAGACGGATTGCAAAAGTTTCTATAGATATGTAAAGAGAAAAAGGTTAGTAAAGACAAACGTAGGTCCTCTGCAGTCAGAATCAGGGGAAGTCATAACGGGGAACAAAGAAATGGCGGACCAATTGAACAAGTACTTTGGTTCGGTATTCACGAAGGAGGACACGAACAACCTTCCGGTTATAAAAGGGGTCGGGGAGTCTAGTAAGGAGGAGGAACTGAGGGAAATCCTTATTAGCCGGGAAATTGTGTTGGGGAAATTGATGGGATTGAAGGCCGATAAATCCCCAGGGCCTGATGGACTGCATCCCAGAGTACTTAAGGAGGTGGCCTTGGAAATAGTGGATGCGTTGACAGTCATTTTCCAACATTCCATTGACTCTGGATCAGTTCCTATCGAGTGGAGGGTAGCCAATGTAACCCCACTTTTTAAAAAAGGAGGGAGAGAGAAAACAGGGAATTATAGACCGGTCAGCCTGACATCGGTAGTGGGTAAAATGATGGAATCAATTATTAAGGATGTCATAGCAGTGCATTTGGAAAGAGGTGACATGATAGGTCCAAGTCAGCATGGATTTGTGAAAGGGAAATCATGCTTGACAAATCTTCTGGAATTTTTTGAGGATGTTTCCAGTAGAGTGGATAAGGGAGAACCAGTTGATGTGGTATATTTGGACTTTCAGAAGGCGTTCGACAAGGTCCCACACAAGAGATTGATGTGCAAAGTTAGAGCACATGGGATTGGGGGTAGTGTACTGACATGGATTGAGAACTGGTTGTCAGACAGGAAGCAAAGAGTAGGAGTAAATGGATACTTTTCAGAATGGCAGGCAGTGACTAGTGGGGTACTGCAAGGTTCTGTGCTGGGGCCCCAGCTGTTTACACTGTACATTAATGATTTAGATGAGGGGATTAAATGTAGTATCTCCAAATTTGCGGATGACACTAAGTTGGGTGGCAGTGTGAGCTGCGAGGAGGATGCTGTGAGGCTGCAGAGCGACTTGGATAGGTTAGGTGAGTGGGCAAATGCATGGCAGATGAAGTATAATGTGGATAAATGTGAGGTTATCCACTTTGGTGGTAAAAACAGAGAGACAGACTATTATCTGAATGGTGACAGATTAGGAAAAGGGGAGGTGCAAAGAGACCTGGGTGTCATGGTACATCAGTCATTGAAGGTTGGCATGCAGGTGCAGCAGGCAGTTAAGAAAGCAAATGGCATGTTGGCCTTCATAGCAAGGGGATTTGAGTACAGGGGCAGGGAGGTGTTGCTACAGTTGTACAGGGCATTGGTGAGGCCACACCTGGAGTATTGTGTACAGTTTTGGTCTCCTAACCTGAGGAAGGACATTCTTGCTATTGAGGGAGTGCAGCGAAGGTTCACCAGACTGATTCCCGGGATGGCGGGACTGACCTATCAAGAAAGACTGGATCAACTGGGCTTGTATTCACTGGAGTTCAGAAGAATGAGAGGGGACCTCATAGAAACATATAAAATTCTGACGGGGTTAGACAGGTTAGATGCAGGAAGAATGTTCCCAATGTTGGGGAAGTCCAGAACCAGAGGTCACAGTCTAAGGATAAGGGGTAAGCCATTTAGGACCGAGATGCGGAGGAACTTCTTCACCCAGAGAGTGGTGAACCTGTGGAATTCTCTACCACAGAAAGTTGTTGAGGCCAATTCACTAAATATATTCAAAAAGGAGTTAGATGAGGTCCTTACTACTAGGGGGATCAAGGGGTATGGCGAGAAAGCAGGAATGGGGTACTGAAGTTGAATGTTCAGCCATGAACTCATTGAATGGCGGTGCAGGCTAGAAGGGCCGAATGGCCTACTCCTGCACCTATTTTCTATGTTTCTATGTTTCTATGAAAGCTGTGGCTCAGTGGTTACTGCTCTCACCTCTAAGTCAAAAGGTTGTAGGTTCAAATCCCATGCTGGGGACTTGAGTACAAAAAAATCTAGGCTGTCACTCCGAGGGAGTGCTACACTGTCGGAGGTGCTGTCTTTTGGATGCGATGTTAAACCGAGGCCCTGTCTGCCCTTTTCGGTGGACGTAAAAGATCCCATTGCATTATTTCGAAGAAGAGCAGGGGAGTTATCCCCGTTGTCCTGGCCAATATTTATTCCTCAATCAACATAACAAAAAAAACAGATTATCTGGTCATTATCACATTGCTGTTTATGGGAGCTTGCTGTGCGCAAATTGTCTGCCGCGTTTCCCACATTACAACAGTGACTACACTTCAAAAAGTACTTCATTGGGTGTAAAGCGCTTTGAGCGATCTGGTGGTCGTGAAAGGCGCTATATAAATCCAAGTCTTTTAGTTGTGAAGGGAAGGTATTGCCCTCTCTAGCTTTTTACCCGCCTGACCTCCTCACAGCGGAGACCCACACTGGTGGCGTGGTGCAATTTCTCATGATGTTTATGAGGGGCGTAACGCCTGTTGAGGACCTCTTTTTGTAACATGTCTCCGATGAGCGAGGCAGGGTCCCGATACCTGGCTCGCTCGAGCATCTTCAGTGGGCCTCAGCAGCCGGCAAAGAAAGGTAGGCTTTGAAGAAGGTTTTGTTTTTAATGTTCCTGTGGAGCCGATGGCACAAGAGTACAGCCCCCCCGCCCCCACACCCTCCCCACTCTGACTCCACAGGAGCCACCACACCCCCCACCCACTCCGTGGTCCGCTGCATCTACCCCTCCCGGGACTTAGCTGTGCGCAGCTGCCAGCGAGGCAGGCGTCCCGACGTTGAAGTCTTCGCTCGGGAGAGATCCCTGCGGAGGCTGCTGAGGAACGCTCTCTATTGATTCTCAAGCCTCTTGCTTCGATGGGCATGCTGGTCGTGCAGTGTCGAGTCTGGATCCGAAAATGGGTCCAGACACATTCCTACCCCGCCGTTTCTTGCTCTCGGGATGTGAGCAGCGCTCCTTTTAAACAAAAGCAAAATACCGCGACGCTGGAACCTGAAATAAAAATGGAAAATGCTGGAAATATTCAGCGGGTCAGGCAGCATCTGTGGAGAGGAAAACAGAGTTGACGTTTCAGGTCGATGACCTTTCGTTAGAACCTCCTTTGTAGAGCTGTTGAGTTGGGAGTGGCTTAGCCAGTCCCGTGATGTTCATGAGACTCAATAAAACCCCAGCCAGTCGGGATCGAGGAATCCACGATGTAGCAGGTAGTTGTGAGCCTGCTGGATGAAATGGTAATGTGTAACGTACAGTGTGATTGTCAAACCTTTTGCGAATAAACCAACTGCTTTCATTATCATAGGCGGTCCCTCGAACGAGGATGACTTGCTTCCACGAGAGTTCACAGATGTTTCAGTGAAGGACTCGATGTTCCAGTCCTGAACTCCAATTGGCGGGAGCGGGGGTGGGTGGTGGAAGATGCCTGTGCGTGGATTTTTTTAACATGTGGTGGCCGTTGCACACCAGCCACCACACGGGCTCGACAGAGCTAGGCCTTTATCCAGTGGCAAGGGTTAACCAGGACGACTGGAGGCCTGCTCTGCTGCACAAACCTAGTGCGCACACATATCGCAGTGTGGGCATTATCGAGCAACTGAATATCACGTGCTCCTTTGAAACCTTCCTCTTCGACCAAGCTTTTGGTCACCTGCCCTAATGTCTCCTTATGTGACTGTCACATTTTGTTTGCTAACGGTCTTGTGAAATGCCTTAGGGTGTTTTAATACATTAAAGGCACTATATAAATGCAAGTTGTTGTTGTTGTTGTTGAATCTTGAACATGATGCTCACATTGTATCTTTAGCACCTGCTATCAGTTAGCAGAAGCTGCATTTTTATCCACCAGTAATGTGGTCTCTCCAGCACCAGTAGAACTGATATCTAGTGGAAAGTTCTCGGTTACAAGGACAGCATCTCATCCCATTTACTTACCGTTTATTCCAGGCTACACACTTGAAGGTGAACCCTCTCTATATGATGCTCCCAGCAACCATTGTATCCTCCTATGCTTTCATGCTGCCGATATCAACACCTCCGAACTCCATTGCTTTTGCTACGGGACATCTAAAGGTCAAGGACATGGTATGTAGCATTCTTTGTATGGATGCTGAGTTGAAGGCGGGGTTTGAAATACATGGGGCTGGAAATTCAATTGGAGGTTTTTTTAAGGCGCTGATGTCAGGCAGTTGCTAAATTTAGTGCCGGGAAATGGTTAGCGACGGCAGCCACAAAATTCAGTGGTTGCATCCTGACAGTGGAGTGGAGCACTAAGCGAAGCGTTCCACGCTTATCCTGGAGCACTTGGCCAGGTGAGCAAGCGAATATCTCAAGCTAAAGAGCCGGCTTCATAGCGCCCCAAGAGAGGCCTCCCTGCAACAAATAAAATCGGAACAAAAAAACACAAAAAACATCCCCTATACATTACTCACCCCAAATAAAGTTAAATCGTAAAAGAAAAAAAAAATACAATCACACTTACCACAAGCAGTCATTCCTTTCTATAACACCCCGGGACAGCTCTGCACGCCAGCTTTTTCTGGTGGGGGCACTAGGGGGCGCTACGGGTGCAGCGCAAACCAAATCTTGCTTCCGTGTCGATATCGGGGACGTTGCACACCGGCGCGACGCTCCCAGCCAATACTCCTTAGCGCCACCGGTGCTGGCACACTGAATTTGCCGAGCGGCGCAAATGCCGGCACCCAACCCTTTGGCGCCCCGTAGCTCCCTTCATGAGGGGTGCTATCCCACCGAATTTCTCCCCCGTGGTCTTGCACTTAAATGTATGAAATTGAGATCAGTGATGTGTGATTGAACAGCCATCATTTAGCGGAATGTGGGCGTCGCTGCCAAAGGCCGGCATTTATTGCCCATCCTTAATTGCCCTTGAGAAGGTGGTGGTGAGCCACCGCCTTGAACCGCTGCAGTCCGTGTGGTGAAGGTGCTCCCACAGTGCTGTTACGGAGGGAGTTCCAGGATTTTGACCCAGCGACGATGAAGGAACGACGATATATTTCCAAATCAGGATAGAAACATAGAAAATAGGTGCAGGAGTAGGCCATTCGGCCCTTCTAGCCTGCACCGCCATTCAATGAGTTCATGGCTGAACATGCAACTTCAGTACCCCATTCCTGCTTTCTCACCATACCCCTTGATCCCCCTAGTAGTAAGGACTTCATCTAACTCCTTTTCGAATATGGTGTGTAACTTGGAGGGGAACTTGCTCCTATGCGCCTGCTGCTCTTGTCCTTCTAGGTGGTAGAGGTCGCGGGTTTGGAAGGTGCTGCCGAAACTATACAGCTGCCCTTTCCTACAATGAGTGCAGCCCCTGTTATGAACTGTCGATGTGAAGACAGTCCAAGAAGGATGAAATAAAAACAGAAAATGCTGGAAATCTCAGCGGGTCAGGCAGCAACTGTGGAGAGGAAGCAGAGTTAACGTTTCGGGTCGATGACCCTTTGTCAGAACTGGAGAGTGTTCGGAAAGAGCAGATTCTTAACAAGCACTGAAAGGGGGAGGGGAAGAAAGAACAAAAGGGAAGGTCTGTGATAGGGTGGAAGGCAGGAGAGATTAGAGAGACAACAGGGCTGATGGCCCAAATTGAAATGGTAATGCCAGGAGTTTGAAAAATCCAAGGAGGATGATGTCGGATAATGAAAGAATGGCTTGCATTTAAATAGAAGTTGTCCCCATATATCTCGAAGACTTACAAGGCAAACTTACAAGGAATATTAACGTGCTGTACTGGTACGCTACAGGGTGAATGTGCATTGTTCTCACCTCATCGTGAACCCCTTATTTGGTAACACCTGCTCATTTTTTGGGGATGCTTCCAGTGACTGACAAAAGTGAGTTACACCTAACCTGTGGTTGGGAGATGTGAGGAGATAGGTATAACTCAACCGGAAAATTTAGATCTATATCTCCATAGAAATAACTGCACTTTTGGTACCAACAATAGTCAATTCTGGTCAGTTCTGGTCGCCATATTATAAAATGGATATAGAGGCGCTAGAGAGGGTGCAGAGAAAATTTACAAGGATGATACCAGAAATGCGAAGGTATAGCTATCAGGAAAGGATGTACAGGCCGGGTCTCTGTTCTCTTGAAAAAAGAAAGCTTTAAAATTATGAAAGGTTTTGTTCGAGTGGATACAGAGAGAATGTTTCCACTTGTGGAGAAGAGCAGAACTAGAGGCCATCAATACAAGATAGTCACCAAAAAATCAAATAGGGAATTCAGAAGAAACTTCTTTACCCAAAGAGTGGTGAGAATGTGGAACTCGCTACCACGGAGTGGTTGAAGCGAATAGTATAGATGCATTTAAGGGGAGGCTACCAAGCACATGAGGGAGAAGGGAATAGGGGGTTATGCTGATAGATTTAGATGAGGAAAGACGGGAGGAGGCTTGTGTGGAGCATAAACGCAGGCATGGACTGGTTGGGCCGAATGGCTGTGCTGTGCTGTGTAATCCTATGTAATTAGCTGGAGAAAACTTGATGGTTGGGACAATTGATAGTTGTCTGCATTCTATGTCTTTGTTTTTATTTGGAGAAGCCATCATTTCATTACATTGTAGGTCCTTTACTTCAGCAATGCTAAACCCCTCTTCATTTCATAGAATCATACAATGGTAACAGCCCAGAAGGAGGCCATTGGGCCCATCGAGCCCATGCCGGCTCTCTGCAAGAGCACCTCAGCTAGTCCCCTACCCTTTCTTTGCAGCCCTTGAGGTACGTATCCAACTCCCTTTTGAAAGCCACAATTGAAACTGCCTCCACCACCCTTTCAGGCAGTGCATTCCAGATCCTAACCACTCACTGCGTAAAAAAAGTTTTTTCTCACATTGTCTTTGGTTCTTCTGCCAATCACCTTAAATCTGTGTTAAATCTGGTTCTCGGCCCTTCCGCCAATGGGAACAGTTTCTATCTACTCTGCCCAGACCCCTCATGATTATGAACACTTCTGTCAAATCTCCCCTCAACCTTCTCTGCTCCAAGGAGAACAACCCCAGCTTCTCCAGTCTATCCACGTAACTGAAGTCCCTCATCCCTGGAATAATTCTCGTAAATCTTTTCTGCACCTTCTCACCCTTTCCTCACTTGCACAACAGATGTTATGAATTAGGATTTTCAGCATCAAAGCTTATTTTTGAACAGTGGCACTTGGACAGAGCTTGGAAAATGGTGAGTTACCAGCTGTTGGCCTCCTAAGTTTACGCAAAAACTTTGTTTTTTCTTTTGTAGGAGTCATTTAAGGCATTTCACCCAGAATAGCTAATCCTTCCAGTTCCTATAGTTCACTGGGGTCTGGAACTGTTTCGCTGCACTAGAAACTGGTCAAGTTGTGGAGGGTAGGGCAGCGAGGGGTGTATGTTGCAGATGTTGGTGGAGAAGTCAGTATATCCCATGCAGTCCAAATGTGCTTCAGTTTACAGATGTCGGTGCCTTTTGTTGGGGAAAGTAGCTGTCTGAATTATTATAACTTTTTTTAGTGGAATACCTAAGCCTATGTCATTGGTTGAATTGGTGTGTTAGTGATTCTGTCGCCAGCACATAAGGTTTGATGGAACAGCTCCATTGAAGCATTCAATTGGTACTTGGGTTAAAATCTAGAGTGACTGCTGCCAACGAACCGGAAGAATTCTGTGCATAAATGTTAAATACACAATTCAACTTTATTTTCTGCAGTTCAGCAGCAGATCACTTTTCCCCAACGCATAAATATTAGCTTTCTCTCTCAGCTCAGTTCCCCAGCCCCTCCCCTCCTTTCTCTCTCAGCTCAGTTTCCCAGCCCCTCCCCTCCTTTCTCTCTCAGCTCAGTTCCCCAGCCCCTCCCCTCCTTTCTCTCTCAGCTCAGTTCCCCAGCCCCTCCCCTCCTTTCTCTCTCAGCTCAGTTCCCCAGCCCCTCCCCTCCTTTCTCTCTCAGCTCAGTTCCCAAGCCCCTCCCCTCCTTTCTCTCTCAGCTCAGTTCCCCAGCCCCTCCCCTCCTTTCTCTCTCAGCTCAGTTCCCCAGCCCCTCCCCTCCTTTCTCTCTCAGCTCAGTTCCCCAGCCCCTCCCCTCCTTTCTCTCTCAGCTCAGTTCCCCAGCCCCTCCCCTCCTTTCTCTCTCAGCTCAGTTCCCCAGCCCCTCCCCTCCTTTCTCTCTCAGCTCAGTTCCCCAGCCCCTCCCCTCCTTTCTCTCTCAGCTCAGTTCCCCAGCCCCTCCCCTCCTTTCTCAGTTCAGTTCCCCACTCCCTCCCCTCCTTTCTCAGTTCAGTTCGGCAGCGCATAAATGTAAATTTATGTTCCCCACCTAGGTGTCGTATTTGACCCGGAAATGAGCTTCCGGCCACATATCCGCAGCGTAACTAAAAGCACCTTTTTCCACGTCCGTAACATTGCCCGCCTCTGCTCCTGCCTCAGCTCTTCTGCTGCTGAAACCATCATCCATGCCTTTGTTACCTCTAGACTTGACTACTCCAATGCACTCCCTTCATGGCTTCGGCCCTCCCTATCTCTGCAATCTCTTTCATCTTCACAACCCCACGAGATGTCTGCGCAGCTGTGTTCCTCAAATTCTGTCTTGAGCATCTCTGATTATAATCACTCAACCATCGGTGGCCGTGCCTTCAGCTGCCTGGGCCCCAAGCTCTGGAACTCCCTCCCTAAACCTCTCCACCTCTCTACCTCTCTTTCCTCCTTTAAGATGCTCCTTAAAACCCTACCTCTTTAACCAAGCTTTTGGTCATCTACCCTAATTTCTCCTTATGCGGCTCGGTGTCAAATTTATCTGTTTTGTCTTATAACACTGCTGTGAAGCACCTTGGGACATTTTACTATATTAAAGGCGCTATATAAATAAAAGTTGTTGTTAATTCAACTTTAAATTTTTATTTTCTTCTCCGGACGCGGTTCAGGCCACCAGCAGTGATCAATCTTTTAATTTTTAATTCCTTCAGTTCGGCAGCAGCGATCTTTTTTCCCCAGCCCCTCCCCTCTTTTCTCTCTCACCAATCTGGGAAGTCCAATGAGCGCAACCAAAAAACGAGTGGAACTGTGCACACGTGTCCTAAAATCTATGGTGATTACTCAGAATCATGCAATGATTCATCATCTATTTTGGATTTAATTCCTACGCACACCAGGCAAAGACATATCAAGTACAAAGGGACGGGAGCTGGGATATCGGTCTCCATGCCTTTCCCTCATCCCAACTTCCTGAAAGCTAGTGCACCTGATCGTTGGGATAAGAACACTTAACAATAGATTTCTGACAACTTATAGACAATAGTTAAAAAATCTAGCCCCAATGAAATGCCAAATTTTGTTTGATAATGCTCCTGTGAGGCGCCCTGGGACATTTTACGATGCTAAAGACACTATATAAATGCAAGTTGTTCTTGCTGTACTGGGTCAACAGTCACAGTGCATATAATGGACTCAACAATCACAATATGGATGAAATACTTTATGTACACGACAGATGTAAGCAACTTTATTAAGAGACTGCAGTTTAAAAAATGTTTAACAAACTGCTATCTCAGTCTCAAATTATTCCTTTATGGATGTGTTTAGCCACTTTAGTGGCCGGTATTAACACTGGCTAAACTTTACTCAGCAGATGAACAATTAACAGACTTGTGTTCACAAGGAATCGAATGACCTTTAAAAGTGCCGCATGACACACCCCAAACACTCAAAGTCCTGTGATTTAATGTCCAGGCCATGCTTGAATGATTTTTGCTAAATAAAATGTCTTCGGTTGCAGTAGGGCATTCACTTTTGAACTAGAAAGAACAGCTTTGGGGTAAAACACCTGTTGTAATTTTCTTAACTAAAAATTCAGACAGCAAAGATTCATAGCATGAGATTGGTGATTTTTTTTTTAAAAAGGGAGCACAGATGGGGGCAGATGCACATTTGTGTGAACTGACCCACTTAAGGTTCATACACGAATGCGCAGATCTAGGCCCCAAGTTTCCACATGATTTGCTCCTGATTTTTAGGAGCAACTGGTGTAGAACGGAGTATCTTAGAAATCGGAATTCTCGTCATTTAGTTTGCTCCAGTTCTAGTCAGTTAGAACAGTTTCACTTTGGAACAGAATTTTTTTTTCAAAAGGGGGCGTGTCCGGCCACTTACGCCTGATTTCAAAGTTTCGTGAGTGAAAACTTACTCCAAACTAACTTAGAATGGAGTAAGTGAAGATTTTTGTACGCTCGAAAAAACATTGTCTACACTTTAGAAAATCAGGCGTAGGTTACAAATCAGGCGTAGGGAATGGTGGGGGCGGGGTGTTTAAAGGGAAGTTTATAAACATTAGACACTTGTTTTACAAATAAAGAGCCATCATCAGTAATAAATGATAAATACATCTATAAATCAACCAATAAATCAATCAAAAAAAATTAATAAGAAATATATATTTTTTTTAAATCAATAAATAAAACATTTTCTACTTACCGACTGCAGCACCGGGAGCCCTCCAACAGCGTGCTGGGATGCTCCCCTCAGTGTGTCTCTGTCAGTGTCTCTGTCTCTCTGTCTGTGCGTCTCTCATTCTCTGTCTGTCAGTGTATGTGTTTCTGTCAGCGAGGGGAGGGGGGTAGAGGGAGGGATGGGAGAGAAGGGGGAGGGATGGGAGAGAAGGGGGAGGGATGGGGGGAGGGGGGGAGAATGGGGAGGGGGGGAGAAGGGGATAAAGGGGAGAAAAGAGATGGGGGGAAGGAGATTGGGAGGGGTGGGGGGGAAGGAGATTGGGGGGTAGGGGGGAAGGAGAAGGGGGAGGGAGGCTGAACGGGCCGGGCCCAAGACTTCGGGCAGGGCCCGTCCCCAGCACCAGATTTACAGGTAGGTGGCATTGGGTCGGGTTGGGGGGGTGGTGGGAGGGAGGGAGGTCGGTTCGGGTCGGGGGGAGGGAGGAAGGGGGGAGAGGGAGGTCAGGTCGGGGGGGGAGGGAGGTCAGGTCGGATCCAGTCCGGAGGCGGGGGGGGTGGGGGGGGAGCGGGTGTCAGGTCCGGTCCGGGGGCGGGGGAGGGGGGGAGCGGGTGTCTGGTCCGGTCCGGGGGCGGGGGGCGGGAAGCGGGAGTCGAGTCGGGTCGGGAGGAACCAGGAGCTGGCCGTGGGAGGAGCCTTATTCACGCAGCCCCAGTGAGGCCATTCGGCCAGGGCTAGGGGCTGCGTGCTTCGGGCCCCTCCCACACAGTTTCGGGCGCCTGGAGCTACTGCACTTGCGTGCCCACTGTAGCGCGCATGTGCAGAGGTCCCGGCACTGTTTTCAGCGCAGGGACTTGGCACCGCCCCCTACAGCTCCTGCTGCGCTGCGCCGAGGGCCAGAGGACCTGCAGGGAGGTGGAGAATACGGAGGGTTTTTTTTAGGCGCACTTTGTGGCGCGAATAACAGGCGTCCAGGTCGGGACTGCGCGGTTCTGAGCGTGGCTCGAAACTTGGGCCCCTACTGTGTACATGTACATATTGTGGTAATCACCTATATAAGTGTCAACTGTGGCTCAATGGGTAGCACGCTTGCTTGTGAGTCAGAGGATTATGGGTTCAAGTCCCACTCCAGGAACTTTAACATCTAGGCTGACACTGCAGTGCTGAGGGAGCTCTGCACTGTTGGAGCTGCTGTCTTTTGGATGAGATGTTAAACCGAGGCCTCGTATCCCCTTTTATGTGGACGTAAAGATCACATGGCACTAGTTCGAAGAAGAGCAGGGGAGTTATCGCCGGTGTCCTGGCCAATATTTATCCCTCAATCAACATAACAAAAAAAACAGATTATCTGGTCGTTATCACATTGCTGGTTGTGGAAGCTTGCTGTGCGCAAATTGGCTGTCGGATTTCCTACATTACAACAGTGACTACACTTCAAAAGTATTTCATTGGCTGCACAGCACTTTGAGATGTCCGGTGGTCGTGAAAGACGCTATATAAATTCAAGTCTTTCTTTCTTTCTATAAATCATTCCCTATTACACCCAGGGCCCAGCCTGCTCTCCCACCCCCTATTGGTATTGGTCTGGGCATAAGATGGTAGTGTTGTTTTCCTGTACTAAAATCAGATGGAAAATTGTTGTTGAGTGACATCCATTTTGGTTAACCAAATTTCTTATGAAAATAAACACTGACTCAATGAATGGTGTTGAACTAGCTAGGGGAATATAAAAACAGATAGTAAGCGTTTCTACAGGTACATAAAGAGGAAAAGAGTGGCTAAAGTAAATGTTGGTCCCTTATAGGATGAGACTGAGGAATTAATAATGGGGAACAGGGAAATGGCAGAGACTTTGAATAAATATTTTGTATTGGTCTTCACGGTAGAAGACACTAAAAACATCCCAATAATGGATAATCAAGGGGCTATAGGGAGAGAGGAACTTAATACAATCACTATCACTAAAGAAGTAGTATTCGGTAAAATAATGGGACTAAAGGTGGACAAGTCCCCTAGACCTGATGGCATGCATCCTAGGGTCTTAAAAGAAGTGGATGCAAGGATTGTGGATGCATTGGTTGTAATCTACCAAAATTCCCTGGATTCTGTGGAGGTTCCAGCAGATTGGAAAACGGCAAATGTAAAGCCCCTATTTAAAAAAGGAGGCAGACAGAAAGCAGAAAACTATAGACCAGTTAGCCTAACATCTGTTGTTGGGAAAATGCTGGAGTCCATTATTAAGGAAGCAGTAGCAAGACATTTGGAAAAGCATGATTCAATCAAGCAGTCAGCATGAATTTATGAAAGGGAAATCATGTTTGACAAATTTACTGGAGTTCTTTGAGGATGTAACGAGCAGTGTGAATAAGAGGGAACCAGTGGATGTGGTGTATTTGGATTTCCAGAAGGCATTCAGTAAGGTGCCACATAAAAGGTTACTGCACAAGATAGAAGTTCATGGGTTTAGGGGTAATATATTAGCATGGATAGAGGATTGGCTAATGAACAGAAAACAGAGAGTCGGGATAAATGGGTCATTTTCCAGTTGGCAAACAGTAACTAGTGGGGTGCTGTAGGGATCGGTGCTGGGGCCTCAACTATTTACAATCTATATTAATGACTTGGATGAAGGGACTGAGTGTAATGTAGCCAAGTTTGCTAATGATACAAAGATGGGTGGGAAAGCAAGTTGCGAGGAGGACATTAAAAATCTGCAAAGGGATATAGACAGGCTAAGTGAGTGGGCAAACATTTGGCAGATGGAGTATAATGTGGGAAAATGTGAGTTTATCCACTTTGGCAGGAAAAATAGAAAAGCAAATGGAATAATTTAAATGGAGAAAAATTGCAAAATGCTGCAATACAGAGGGAGCTGGGGGTCCTTGTGCATGAAACACAAGTTAGTATGCAGGTACAGCAAGTAATCAGGAAGGCAAATTGAATGTTGGCCTTTATTGCAAGGGGGATAGAGTATAAAAGCAGAGAAGTCCTGCTACAACTGTACAGGGTATTGGTGAGGCCACACCTAGAGTACTGCGTACAGTTTTGGTCTTCGTATTTAAGGAAGGATATACTTGCATTGGAGACTGTTCAGAGAAGGTTCACAAGGTTGAGGGGGTTGACTTATGAAGATAGGTTGAGTAGGTTGGGCCTATACTCATTGGAGTTCAGAAGAAACATATAAGATAATGAGGGGGCTCAACAAGGTGGATACTTATAGGGGAAACTAAAACCAGTGGGAATAGCCTCAGAATAAGGGGCCGCCCATTTAAAACTGAGAAGAGGAGGAATTTCCTCTTAGAGGGTTGTACATCTGTAGAATTCTCTGCCCTAGAGAGCTGTGGAGGCTGGGTCATTGAATATATTTAAGGTGGAGATAGATTTTTGAGCGATAAGGGAATAAAGGGTTATGGGGAATGGGCAGGGAAGTGGAGCTGAGTCCATGATCAGATCAGTCATGATCTTAATAAATGGCGGAGCAGGCTCGAGGGGCCAAATGGCTTACTCCTGCTCCTATTTCCTATGTTCTTATGTAAAGGATGAAAAAGGAGTCCACGAATGATAACAAACGCAATACTGAACCGAGTCCAGTCCTTGCCGTGCAATAATCAGCAAAGCTATCAGAATGCTGAACTGTACTGCTTGATTAGTTCACAATAAAGAAAGGGAGAAATTATATTTATATTGCGAGTCTCATGACCTCAAGATGTCTCATAGTGCTTCACAACAAATTAAGTACTTATTTTTGTAGTGTAATGAATGTTGTAATGTACGAAATGCGGCAGCCAATTTACGCTTAGTGGGACCCTACAAACAGCAATGAGATAAAGAACCAAATTGGGATAAATGTTGGCCAGGACATCAGGGAGAACTCCCCTGCTCTTCCTCAAGTACCACCATGGGTTCTTTTATAGCCACCTGAGAGGGCAGATGGGACCTCAGTTTAATGTCTAGTCCGAAAGGCGGAGTAGAATTAACAATCCTGCTCGGCCAGGAGGGGATTTGTGCCTAATATTGTCACCCTATCTGCAATCCACACCCCCTTCCAGAGCATCTCCTTATTGGTGAATGTACCCCTGTAAATCTGGGGCTGTAATGATGAGATGGTACAGTACTGTGGTCAGGCCACACCTTGAGCACTGCATTCCGTTCTGGTCACCAAGGCACACGGGAAGCCTGCAAGCCCTGGATAACTCTTCACTTATCACCCAACCAGGCACTCGCTGATGAGACTGGGATCCGTAATAAGAACATAAGAATTAGGAGCAGGAGTAGGCCCTATGACCCCTCGAGCCTGCTCCGCCATTCAATAAGATCATGGCTGATCATCGACCTCATCTCCACTTTCCTTCACGATCTCAATATCCCTTGATTCTCCTCGCGTCCAGCAACCTATCTATCTCGGCCTTGAATATATTCAGAGACTCGGCATCCACAGCTCTCTGGGGCAGAGAATTCCAAAGATTCTGAGTGAAGAAATTCCTCCTCATCTCAAATGGCCTTCCCCTTATCCTGGACCGTGACCCCTAGTTTTAAACACCATAACACCCAGAAGTGAGCCAGAAAGACCTGCAGAAATTTGAGATCACTCTTCCCTCTTCTGCTTTCATTTTGAAGAATCTTATCAGCAACCCACACTGCTTTTATCTTTTCTTAACCTGCTGAATGTGGTATTAACAGATTGAATTTGTCTATGCAGGTAAAATCTGGGATCGTTATGAACATTTTGGGCATCCTCCTAATGTTGCTCGCCATAAACACGTGGGGTCAGTACGTGTTCGATCTGTCCACTTATCCTGACTGTGCCAGGGTCCACACGCAGGGCATCCAGAACATCACCGTGATCTCCCTGAATGGCACTGTATAAGACATGGCACCGTGAGACATCAAGTTACAAACCCACCAAGGGTCAATGGTACAACGTTGCTGGAGTGAACAAAGTGTTGAGATGCAACTGCTGTAGTTCCCTCTGATTAAAACCTGGCACAATAGCGGGGTCAGTCAAAGGTCCAGGATAAATTGGGTCCAACTGCACAAATGAGAAAAAGACCTGAAGAATTTACACTTGATTTAAAAAAAATAGTTGAATATTAAATTAACCATTAATTATTATGTTGCATATAAAGCCATAATAGTTTTAAACTATTATTTTAAGTGAGTTTTTGCCTTCACTGATAATTGTTAAAATGTACTTTACAGGGTGAATTGAAGTTAAAACATTCTAGACAAGAGAGACACGCTCATATTTTGGGTTGTGTTCAGATACTGAACTGCTAGCATCACATTATCGCCATGCAGAACATTAAGCTTCTTTGCCCCTTGGTACAAATTCTCCGAAATAACATTGTCAAAGCAAGTATGACTGGAGCCTCTGATTGTACCACTGTCTCTGTCTCTCTCCGTCTCTCTCTGACCGTCATAATTTCCTGCAGTGTGCTACTTTTCTTACACTTGTGCAGTACAGGAATTCCCTTAGATTTCTAAGCACCGACACAGAAGGCTTCCCTGGACCCTGGAAGCACGTTTACTTTGGTTATGTTTGAGCTGTGAATAAGATCCATCAGTTACTGCAGCCGTTGAACTCCTTGCCCCTGACCCTGCGTGTTCCAGCTCTGTACTAAATGAGGTTAAAGCTGCTTTGCGTAATACCCAGTGTTATTGAGGCATGTGACATTGCAGAACTATCATGTACTGCTTTTGTAATGATGGAAATGTTTATTTTTTTTTGGCAATGCAAAATGCTTGTTAATGTAACACTGGTAATAGCACAAAGGAGACATTTGAAAAGTCTTTTTCTGCTACAGTCAGAGAGCAAAAACCACGAACTAGTTATTGATTCCAGATGCATATGAATGAGGTTAACCCAAGAGCAGTAATGCTGGAGCAGGGTAATGCACTCCCTACACTGTCCTATGAAGTACATTCAAGTCAATCAGGATAAAGAAAGAAATAACTTTCACAACCATAGGATGTCTCGAAATGCTTTACAGCCAATTAAGTTTCTTTTTGAAGTGCAGTCACTGTTGTAATGTTGGAAATACGACAGTCAATTTGTGCACAGCAGGCTCCCACAAACTGCAATGAGATAAATGACCAGATAATCTTTTAATTATGTTAGTTGAGGGATAAATATTGGCCAGGGCCCCTGCTCTTCTACAAAATGTGCCATGAAACCTTTTATCTCCACCTTAGAGAGCAGGCAGGGCCTCGGTTTAACCTCCCATTCGAAAGATAAGCTCCTCCGACAGTGCAGTGCTCCCTCAGCATTTCACTGGAGTGCTAGCCTAGACTATGTGTTCAAATCTCTGGTGTGGGACTTGAGTGCACGACTTTCTGACTCAGAGGTGAGAGTGCTACTGACTTAGGCACAGCTGATGCACTTTGCCAGCCCCTGTGATACCTTAATCTCCAGGCACAGGTTAGTGTTAATGGCCATTTCCACAGTTGCCAAACCAAGAGATCCTTGCTTCTGACCCTATTCTTGACTGACATGAGCCCTCGGGCATCACTCTAAAGTGACCAGTCCATCATTCAGAGAAGACACTCATGACTACCTTCTGTGTGTTTCACCACAGTGCTGAATTGATGCCACCTGTGAGATTGCGGTTTCTCTGGCTTCAGCTCCCTAGGTCCAAAATTCAGGCCATCACAAGTTAGAATCATAGAATGGTTACAGCACAGAAGAAGTCCATTCGGCCCATCGAGCCCATGCCGACTCTCAGCAAGTCCCACTCCCCCCGCCCTTTCCCCATAGCCCAACAAATTTTTTCCTTCAGGTACTTATCCAACTCCCTTTTGAAAGCCGTGATTGAGTCAGCCTCCACCACCCTCTCAGGCAGTGCATTCCAGATCCTAACCACTCGCTGCGTAAAAATATTTTTTTTGTACGTCGACTTTGGTTCTTTTGGCCAATCACCTGAAATCTGTGTCCTCTGGTTCTCAACCCTTCTGCCAATGGGAACAGTTTCTCTCTATCTGCTCTGTCCAGACCCCACAAGTTAGGCCTATAGATCAGATCCAAGTCACTTTGGCCAGGTTTCAGTACCTCTAGTACCTTGCCGAGCCATTCTTCCTGCGAGAGCCAAGGTAGCGAGTACCACACAACATTACGACCAGGGAGAGCACCAAGGCTGACCCTAATACTGTCCTCACCTGATGCTGGCATGGACGCACTTTCCAGCAAATAGGAGTGAAAAACCAGCGCTAACTTTCCCCCTCCCATGTCAGGACAGTAAGACCAATTGTAGCGACTCTTCTTTACCCCTGACTGAGATCAGCTAACGTGCATACATCAGGTCTGCAGCAAGTGTCGCACCTCCTGACTCCCCAAAGCCTTTCCACCATCTACAAGGCACAAGTCAGGAGTGTGACGGAATATTCTCCACTTTCCTGGATGAATGCAGTTCCAACAACACTCAAGAAGCTCGACACCATCCAGGACAAAGCAGTCCGCTTGATTGGCGCCCCATCCACCAGCTTCAACATTCACTCCCTCCACCACCGGTGCACCGTGGCTTCAGTGTGTACCATCTACAAGATGCACTGCAGCAACTCGCCAAGGCTTCTTCGGCAGCACCTCCCAAACCCGCAACCTCTACCACCTAGAAGGACAAGGGCAGCAGGCGCATGGGAACACCACCACCTCCACGTTCCCCTCTGAGTCACACACCATCCTGACTTGGAAATATATCGCCATTCCTTCATCGTCGCTGGGTCAAAATCCTGGAACTCCCTCCCTAACATTGCTGTGGGAGCATCTTCATCACATGGACTGCAGCGGTTCAAGGCCTTTTGGCTAAGATCAAGTGTAGTATCTGTTCTTATCAGTTTAATATCCCCTATGGGGACATGATATTGAATTGATTTTTGGACAGGGATCAGGGGCATGCCCCGTCCACTCCATGCACCGACCTGGTATTGCAATATTTCCAGGAATGGTGCAACTTCGCCGCTCGGCCTTTTGGCCTAAGATCAAACACATTGGCGCAGAGTGATCTTTGGCGTTAGAGTTGATCTGGAACGAAATTGGATAAAAAAAATTTTTTTAAAAACATGGACTGCAGTGGTTCAAGAAGGCGGCTCACCACCACCTTCTCAAGGGCTATTACGGATGGGCAATAAATGCCGGCCTTGCCAGCGACGTCCACATCCCATGAACAAATTTTAAAAAAACAGGGATCAAACTGTTTATGGGAGTTTCTGACCAGGACTGCAAACATCCCTGCTCCCTCTTAATAAGGAAACTCAAATGTTGATGACAGTTCTAAGAAGTTCTGATCTTGCTGGTCCTCACAAGGAATAACAAGGCTCGACATGACTTCTGAACATGGTGCACTTTGACTGTACAGCAGTTACTCAACAAGTGCTGCCCTGTGATTCCACGGATCAGAAACTTTTTGGAAAATCTTTCATAAATGATTGCTGCGAATGGTAGAACTTGTCGAATAATTGTCAACCTGAATGTTAGTCAAAGTGTTTCAACATGACCCTAGGAACCGCAGTAATAACTGATGCATTTAACAGGTTTCAGTCCCTAATTCCTTTTGTGCTGAGGGTAGGGTGTGCATTTTAAAGAGACAGTGGTAACAAAATCTCCAGCAGTGACCCGGATTGTATGTTATGAATAACGGCGCGTCTATCAGTGCTCACTCTTATGGAATAAATTGGACACCAACTTTTGACAACTCCCAAGAAAGGAACACAGAGCTGTGTCAGCTGTAGCTCAGTCGGTAGCACTCTGGCCGCTGAGTCAGAAAGTTGTGGGTTCAAGACCCATTCCAGGGACTTGAGCACAAAAATCTAGTTTGAACCTCCAGTGCTGTGCTGAGGGAGTGCTGCACTGTCGGAGGTGCCATCTTTTGGATGAGAGGTTAAACTGAGGCCCAACCTGCTCTCTCAGGTGGACGTAAAAGATCCCCTGGCACTATTTTGAAGAAGAGCAGGAGAGTTATCCCCGGTGTCCTGGCCAATATTTATCCCTCAATCAACATAACAAAGAAACAGATTATCTAGTCATTATCACATTGCTGATTGTGGGAGCTTGCTTGTGTGCAAATTGGCTGCTGCATTTCCCACATTACAACAGCGACTACACTCCAAACGTACTTCATTGGCTGTGAAGCGCTTTGAGATGTCCGGTGGTCGTGAAAGGCGCTAAAGAAATCCAAGTCTTTCTTTACACCCAATCCTTTGGCCGCAGAATCTTCTGGGAGAAGATGAAAAGACTTGTGGCCAATGTAAGAAAGCAAATCGATAACTTCCTTTCCATTCTCCACCCCAGTAAAGCTCGCTCCAGGAGACTGTGGTAATGTCCGAGTCTCCTCATTCCCAGCTACTTCGTTAGCTACCTTTTATAACTCGAGATGTCCTTCTCCCTCAGTAATTTGTCCAGCTTCCCTTTTGAAGGTGGGAAGGGAATCCATACTACACACTTTGGTTAGCTGTTCCAGAGGATAATGAAAATAAAAGTTCCTGACACCTTAACCCCTTTGTTTACATATTTTGGACACAACGGGAGTACTGTGTCCAATTCTGGGCACTGCACTTTAGGAAGGATGTGAAGACTTGAGAGAGGGTGCAGAAAAGATTTACGAGAATGGTTCCAGGGATGAGGTACTTTAGTTACGTGGATAAACTGGAGAAGCTGGGGTTGTTCTCGTTAGAGCAGAGACGATTGAGAGGAGATTTGATAGAGGTGTTCAAAATCAGGAGGGGTCTATACAGAGTAGATAGAGAGAAACTGTTCCCATTGGCTGAAGGGTCGAGAACCAGAGGACACAGATTTAAGGTGATTGGCAGAAGATCCAAAGGCGACATGAGGAAAAACTTTTTAGGATCTGGAATGCACTGCCTGAAAGGGTGGTGGAGACAGGCTCAATCGTGGCTTTCAAAATGGAATTTGATAAGTACCTGAAGGAAAACATTTTGCAGGGCTACCGGGAAAGGGAGGGGGAGTGGGACTGGCTGAAGTGCTGTTGCAGGAAGCTGGCACGGGCTCAATGGGCTGAATGGCCTTCAGTGTTGTAACCAATCTCTGATTCTATAATTCTATAGTATTTACAGCACAGAAACAGGTCATTCGGCCCAACATATCCATGCTGGTCTTTCTGCTCCGCATGAGCTTGCTCCGACCCCTCTTCATCTAACCCCATCAGTATATCCTTCTATTCTTTGCTCCCTCATGTGTTTATCTGGCTTCCTCTTAAATGCAGCAATGCTAATTGCCTTTAACTACTCCCTGTGGTAGCAAGTTCCACATTCTAACCACTCTCTGGGTAAAGAAGTTTCTCCTGAATTCCCCATTGGATTTATTAGTGGCAATCTTACATTTGTGGCCCCTAGTTCTGGTCTCCTCTGTAATTGGCAAGATCAATGCACTCACCTACACAGCGATCTCTGAAAACCAGGGAGAGAGGACCTGAGGGAGAGAGTGAGGGGGTCAGTAGGAATATTTGTCTGTGCTGGGCCCAATCAGCAGAGCCTGGTCTCCAATCGTCTTGGATCCCCTTGCCATTGGACCAAGACCTTGCCCTGTTAAGTCCGTGTGGTGGCTGGTGTGCAACGTCCACCCCACATTAAAATAATTCACGCACTGGCATCTTCCACCCTTTAAAATAAAGTTCGGGACTTGGCCCGCGGTGGTCTCACCAGTTACCTTAGAACTCATTTTGGTGTGGAAGCAAGACATCCTCAGCTCCGGGGGACTGTCTAAGAAGAAGAAAAAGAGAAGTGGAAAGAAACAGCTTCCCTACGGCTAGCCTATCAAACTCTTGCATAATCTTAAAGCGCCTCTATGGGATTGGGTTCTTTTGTGATGCCCCCTCCTCTTTCCCATGATTGAAGAGCCAGCTGCAATGTCGAGATACGCACATTAAGAATGTCCAGTTGGGTGAGGCAGCCGAGGGTGGCCAAAGTCAGATGTGAACCCCAGAATAACTACGGAGGAGGAAAATATTTTACAGGAACATTACACTTCTGAGAAACAGGATTTCTCTATAAACCCTCTCTTTTTGTCAGCACTGAAAAACTGGGCACCATAATGTACCCCAACTGAGAATTTCCAATGAATTAGCTCCAAAGTGATGAATAAAATTAAACTGTATTTGGTTCAGATGATTATAAAATGTTTCAGTCCATTCTCCTGATTTGTGTTGAGCAAATTTCCACGATGGTTCTCTTAACCAGCACCCCACAACTTCAGCAGAAAGGCCGTGGAAATCCCGGAAGAAAACGACAGAGGAGCAGGAGAGCTCCCATGAAAGTTCACTCCTTGATATAATGGGATGGAATTTTGGACTAGTGGGGAACTGGCACCGTGCATTCGGTTTTGGGCACCGCATCTCAGGAACTGTGGAAGGGAATGTTGACCTTGGAGGGGGTGCATAGCTGATTCACCAGAATGATACCGGCCTTAAAGGGTTAAATCATGAGGTCAGGGGGCTGTGAGTGGGGAGGGATACAAGGAAGTGATCAGAGACGGCCTTGACTGCGATTGAGACAATGGGAATAGAGAGACCACGTGAGATGGCAAGGTCAAGGGGTTGCCATGAATATGGGTATGAGAGTTTATATGGAGGGACAGGAGGGCGGTGATCTCAGAGGAGAGAGGGCAAGGTGAGTTGAGATGAAGGTTGAGATTACTGAGGATAAGTCGCACAGTGCAGAAACTGGGGGAGGAAATGAGTGAGGATACCTCGGTGAGAAACCTGGGATGGGGCTTCGGTGGGCAGTAGAGAGCAAGGATGTTAAAGATGAAGGAGGGAGGAAGGAAGGAAGAAGGGAGTTATTCCAAATTCTGGCAGCTAAAGTGGGACAAATATTATTCCCGACCTAAAGGTGAAACTTAAGGACTAGAAGTTAGCAGCAGTCACAACAAAAGCAGGAAACTAGAATGATGTGGACAGAAAGTTGGATTGGGCTCATCTGGCAGTAGGGAAAGCCAGCACCAACTTGAAACTAAGCTGTGTAGACTGGCAACAGATGAGAAGAAACAATGACACAAAGATGAGGAAGAGGAACAGAAGCCACAGTGGATACACAGGGATACAAGAACCAATAAAAGGAGTGACACCTCAAGCATGAGAGGGAAAAAAAGAAAGAAAGAAGGACTTGCATTTATATAGCGCCTTTCATGACCACCGGACGTCCCAAAGCGCTTTACAGTCAATTAAGTACTTTTGGCATGTAGTCACTGTTGCAATGTGGGAAACGCGGCACAGCAAGCTCCCACAAACAGCAAAGTGATAATGACCAGATAATCTGTTTTGTTATATTGATTGAGGGATAAATATTGGCCAAAGTGGAGATAACGTCTCTGAGAGCAGACGGGGCCTCATCCGAAAGACGGCACCTCCGACAGTGCAGCAGTCCCTCAGCACTGCACTGAAGGGTCAGCATAGATTTTTGTGCTCAAGTCTGGAGTGGAACTTGAACCCACAAACTTCTGACTCAGAGCCACAGGTTGCTCTTTTTTCCTTCTGTTGTGTTTACTGCCTATGGGAGAGCATCAGTTATGCTCCAGCTCTATGTATGTGCACTGCAAAAAACAGCTCCCTTATCCCAGACACATTAAAGCGTCGGTTGGATTTTTGGCTTTGTTGATTTCGGGGTGGTAAAGTTTGCGCCTGGGAACAGTTTGCGCCTCAGTCAGCAAACTTGGGCAGCTGGGCCCTGAGTGTGGGGCGGGGCGCTAAGGGAGGCGTTCGTACAACTCTTTTAGGGTGCTAGGCCGACTGAGCAGGCAAAAATCCCCAGCTAAACAGCCGGTCCGGGAGTGCTCTAAAAGAGGCCTGGGGAGAAAGAAAAACCTGAAAACCCCCCCACCAAAATCATTCCCAATAAATAACTCTCGCCACCACAACCAGAATCGCAAAATAAAAACCAATCACACTTACCTAAGGTGGACATTAGTTACCTCACTGAGCCGTTACAGCTCGGATCACACAGCTTTCACAGGCGGTCCCAGCAGGGCGCTCTACGGAGCGCTATAGATCAGGCAGGGACCAAAAATCGAGCCGGTGTCGCAACCAGGGGCATTGCACACCGGCTCGCACCTTCCGGGTGGTAATGCTCTGCCCCCCCCGCCGAAACCGGCCCCAAAAACCCCGCCACGGGGCGAAAACAGAGGCAGCCTGGAGCAGAAAAGCCTTTGGTTTTCGTGATGTGCAGGCATCCCGCTCTCCTGTAACCCAAACTTAACAAGAGCCAATGTAAAAGTACATGATGATATCCTCCAAAAGAACCAGAGGCGACATGAGAGAAAAAAAATTCACGCAACGAGTTTTTTGTGATCTGGAACGCACTGCCTGAAAGGATGGTGGAAGCAGATTTAATATTAACTTTAAAAAGGGATTTGGATAAATACTTGAAGGAAAAAAATTGTAGAGATATGGGGAAAGAGCGGGGGAGTGGCACTAATTGGACAGCTCTATCAAAGAGCAGGCACAGGCACGATGGGCTGAATGGCCTCCTTCTGTGCTCTATCATTCTATGATTCTATGATTTCATAGAATTATCGAACTTTACAGCACGGAAGGAGGCCATACCTCATGTGGGCCAAAAAAAAGTTATCCAGCCTGTCATGTTTGTAACCTTCACATAACTGTAACCTTTATGTAACAACACTGTACACTGTATACACCTGAGAAATGCAATCCTTGACCACAGGGGGTGAACTTGTGGGAGATACTCCTCATCTGGTCATTCAGGTATATAAAGGGAGGTCCCACGTACGATCATCACTTCTTGGTCCTGTGAATAAAGGTACAGGTCACAGAGTGACCTTGTCTCCAGGATGTGCCTCGTGTTGATTTGCTGTAGTGTGTAAGGACACAACATTTGGCGACGAGAAACGGGAATCAACGACTCAAGAGAATGGCCACCGGTAGCACGGAGGAACAGTACTGTGTTGGTGAGGACTGGGACGATTTTGTTGAGAGGCTCCAGCAGAGCTTTGTCACGAAGGAGTGGCTGGGAGCGGCAGCGGCTGACAAGCGAAGGGCGCATCTACTGACCAGCTGTGGACCTAAGACGTACGCGTTGATGAAAGACCTGCTCGCACCCGAGAAGCCGGCGGACAAGACCTTCGAGGAGCTCAGCAAACTGATCGGTAAGCACCTCAAACCGGCGAGCAGTATACACATAGCCCGACACCGATCTATACAGACCGACGTCGGGAAGGGCAGAGCATACCGGACTTCGTTGCGGACCTTCGCCGCTTGACCAGCCTCTGTAAGTTCACAGATGCCTGCAGGGGGGAGATGTTACGGGATTTCTTCATTGAGGGCATTGGTCATGCCGGGATCTTTAGGAAGCTAATTGAGACCAAGGACTTGACCTTGGAAGCAGCGGCGTTGATGGCTCAAACCTTCATGGCGGGGGAGGAGGAAACTAAGATCATATACACGCGCAATTCTGCTCCCAACGTGGCGATGGAGCAGGGAGTTAACAGTGTAAATGCGACTCAGAACCCCACAGGCAGGCAAGGGCAATTCGACACCAACCAGACAGTAACAGATTCTAGGGTGGGTCTTCAACAGAGACAATGGCAGGTTGAATGGACATTTACACCATCACAAGGGACAATACGTCACAGGATGGGACCATTGACACCCACAAACAGAGTGCTCAAGAGTAATCAAAGAGACAATCAGAGAGGAATGCCTGGTAACAGCTCCTTCGTTCACAACAATCTCAGCTCATGCTGGAGGTGCAGGGGCAAACATGCTGCAAAGACCTGCTGGTTTCAACAATTCATCTGCAGAAATTGTAACTTGAGTGGACATTTAGCCAGGATGTGCAGGAAGCCCGCAGCAAGGCTGGCTTACGAAGTGGATGAACCACATGAGGGGTCTGCAAGGCAGGGCTATGCCTGGGACACAGCAATGGACGCTGAAGTTCAGCGGATCCAGGTGGCAAACATCCACAGCTCAAACACAGAAACGCCACCTATGATGATGAGAGTACTGTTAAACGGCATCCCGGTACGCATGGAGCTGGACACAGGAGCCAGCCAGTCACTCATGAGTGTCCAACAATTCGAGAAACTGTGGCCACTCAGAGCTAGCAGACCCAAACTAGAACGCATTGACACGCAATTATGGACGTACACCAAAGAGATCATCCCAGTGCTAGGCAGTGCAATGTTGGCGGTCACACATAATGGATCTCAGAACCGGCTGCCACTCTGGATTATCCTGGGAAATGGTCCTGCGCTTTTGGGAAGGAGCTGGCTAGCCGAGATGAACTGGAAATGGGGGGATGTGCACGCCATTTCATCTGTGGAGCGAAGTTCATGCTCACAGGTCCTACAAAAGTTCGAGTCATTATTCCAACCTGGCGTTGGGACTTTCAAAGGCACCAAAGTAAGGATACGCATCACCCCGGATGCCACACCAGTGCACCACAAAGCCAGAGCTGTGCCGTATGTGATGCGGGAGAAAGTTGAGAGTGAGTTGGACAGGCTGCTAAGAGAGGGCATAATTTCGCCCGTTGAATTCAGCGACTGGGCAAGCCCCATCGTCCCTGTTCTAAAAATGGATGGCTTGGTCAGAATCTGTGGCGACTACAAAGCCACCATCAACCAATACCCGCTTCCGAGAGCGGAGGATCTTTTTGCCACGCTGGCAGGTGGCAAGCTGTTCACCAAGTTGAACCTCACTTCAGCCTACATGACCCAGGAACTGGCCGAAGAATCCAAGCTACTGACCACCATCACCACGCACAAGGGGCTGTTTGTCTACAACAGGTGTCCGTTTGGCATTCGTTCAGCAGCCGCTATCTTTCAGAGGAACATGGAAAGCCTGCTCAAATCCATCCCCAGAATAATCGTATTTCAGGACGACATCCTTATCACGGGTCGAGACACCGAGGAACACCTCCACAACCTGGAGGAGGTGCTACGCCGACTGGACCGGGTAGGCCTGCGACTAAAGAAGTCCAAGTATGTGTTTTTGGCCCCAGTGGTCGAGTTTTTGGGCAGAAGAGTTGCCGCAGACGGGATCCGGCCCACCGAATCCAAAATGGAAGCGATCCGTCGCGTGCCCAGGCCCGGGAACACATCAGAGTTACGTTCATTTCTGGGACTATTGAACTATTTCGGGAACTTTCTGCCGAACTTAAGTACATTGCTGGAGCCGCTACACGTGCTCCTGCGTAAGGGTTGCGATTGGTTTTGGGGGGACTGTCAGGAACGGGCTTTCAATCGGGCGTGGAACCTGCTTTGTTCTAATAAGTTATTGACCCTGTACGACCTCTGTAAGAAATTGGTTTTGACATGCGATGCATCATCCTATGGGGTTGGGTGCATGTTGCAGCAGAGTAATAATGAGGGCCAACTCCAACCTATGGCTTATGCCTCTAGGTCGCTCTCCCAAGCAGAAAGGGGGTATGGGATGGTTGAAAAGGAAGCACTCGCATGTGTCTACGGAGTGAAAAAGTTGCATCAGTACCTTTCTGGCAGAAGGTTTGAGTTAGAAATGGACCACGAGCCGTTAACATCCCTGTTGTCTGACAGCAAAGCTGTCAATGCCAATGCGTCAGTTCGCATACAGCGATGGGCTCTCATGCTGGCTGCATATGACGACACCATATGGCACCGGCCAGGCACCGAAAATTGTGCTGACGCACTCAGCAGGCTTCCACTGGCCACCACTGAGGGGGCAGTGGAGCAAAGCGCGGAGAAGGTCATGGCTGTCGATGCCTTTGACAGGCAGGTTCCCCCATCACAGCCCGCCAGATCAAAACCTGGGCAAACAGGGATCCCCTCCTATCTCTGATTAAGAAATGTGTCCTGACTGGGGATTGGGCGCCCGCACACAGAGCATGCCCTGAAGAGTTTCACAGACGAATGGATGAACTCTCCATCCAAGCCGACTGCCTACTATGGGGCAGCCGGGTAGTCATGCTCCAGAGGGGTAGGGAAGCATTCATCAGGGAACTCCGCAGCGAGCACCCAGGCATCGTGCTTATGAAGGCCATTGCCCGGTCACATGTATGGTGGCGGGAATTGATGCAGACCTGGAACATTGTGTTCGCAGGTGCACGACGTGTGCCCAGCTGGGCAATGCCCCCAGGGAGGCCCCACTCAGCCTGTGGCCCTGGCCCACAAAGCCATGGTCACATATCCACGTAGACTACGCGGGCCTCTTCATGGGAAAAATGTTCCTCATTGTTGTTGATGCGTACTCGAAATGGATTGAGTGCATCATATTGAATTCGTGCACGACATCCACCACAGTGGAGAGTCTGCGTGTGGTCTTTGCGACCCACGGCTTGCCAGACATCCTAGTTAGCGACAACGGCCCGTGTTTCACTAGCTATGAATTTCGGGAGTTCATGTCGGGTAATGGCATCAAACATGTCAGGATAGCGCCGTTCAAGCCGGCTTCTAATGGCCAGGTGGAACGTGCGGTCCAAATCATAAAGCAAGGCATGCTCCGGATTCAAGGACCCTCCCTTCAATACCGTCTATCGCCTCCTACTGGCCTACAGGTCCCGACTGCACTCGCTCACGGGAGTCCCGCCAGCGGAATTACTCATGAAATGTACACTAAAAACTCGGCTGTCCCTCATTCATCCAGTCTTGTCAGACATTGTTGAGGGCAAGCGCCAGTCCCAAAATGAGTGCCACGACCATAACTCAAAGGGGAGATGGATAGAAATCAATGACCCTGTATTTGTTCTTAATCACGCTTTGGGGCCCAAGTGGCTCGAGGGTACTGTAATTGGTAAAGAGGGGAATAGGGTCATAGTGGTCAGACTCAACAATGGGCAGATATGCCGCAAGCATCTGGACCAAGTAAAAAAAAGGTTCAGCATGGACACTGAGGAACCTGAGGAAAATCTTGAGGTGCTGCCCATACCACTGCCAGTGAACAAACAACAAGAATCATCAGCAGCATGCACAGTCCCTACGGTCAGCCCGGGCGAGCCGGAATCACCACAGGTGACAAACACGCATGCCAAGGCTCAACAACCAGAGTCCCAATTGCGGCGTTCCACGAGAGAGTGTCGACCGCCTGATAGACTCAATCTTTGACCCAAAGACGTTGGGGGGAGGTGTTGTCATGTTTGTAACCTTCACATAACTGTAACCTTTATGTAACAACACTGTACATTGTATACATCTGAGAAATGCACACCTTGACCACAGGGGGTGAACTTGTGGGAGACACTCCTCACCTGGTCATCCAGGTATATAAAGGGAGGTCCCACGCAGGGTCATCACTTCTTGGTCCTGTGAATAAAAGTAAAGGTCACAGAGTGACCTTGTCTCCAGTATGTGCCTCGTGTTGATTTGCTGTAGTGTGCAAGGACACAACACAGCCTACTCCCACTTTCCAGCTCTCGGTCCGTAGCCTGGTAGGTTACAGCACTTCCCACATTACAACACGGCCCGGAAATCGGTGCGGTCCCAGCCTGCAAGACCATCAGCAGGCCGCGGCCACTGCAGGGAGCAGCACGTGCTGCGAAGCCAGGTCGCTGATTGCAGTGCGGGTAGGCACAGCAGGAGGGGCGAAGGAGCGGCAAGAGTTTGTAGATGGAAATGACCGGGGCCCAGGAGAGGCGTGAGTTTGGGGCCCAGAAGAGGCGTGGGCTCAGGGGCAGCACGGGCCAGCCCACACTGCGATATGTGTGTGCACTAGGTCCGTGCAGCAGAGCTGGTCTCCAGTCATCTTGGGTAATCCTTGCCACTGGACCAAGACCTAGCTCTGTCAAGCCCGTGTGGTGGCTGGTGTGCAACGGTCACCACATGTTAATAAAATCCACGCACAGGCATCTTCCACCCTTCCACATGTAGGTCGAGATCTGGAATATTAGTTCGGGATCTGGAACATTGAAACACCTGTGAACTCATCCCTTTTTGGCATGGAAGCAAGTCATCCTCAATACGAGGGAACACCTAAGATGAAGATGACACTCCAAAAGTACTTTATTGGTTGTAAAGTGCTTTGAGACGTCCGGTGGTCGTGAAAGGCGCAATATAAATGCAAGTCTTTCTTTTCTTTTTTTAAGTGCGTATCGAAGTACTTTTTAAATGCGATGATGGTTTCTGGTTTCACCACCCTTTAATATAAACTATCTAAGACCCGACATGAGATTACAGCTTGTCACTTCCAAATAGCCACTATTTTTATCATTTTCATCAACAACAACAACCTCAGTGCAGCTTCCCCCCGCCCCCCCACCCTTTTAAACAATACTTGAAAATCTGCCTTGGTCTTGCTTACAACAACTTCATTTATATAGCACCTTTAGCAACAAACAACTTGCATTTATATAGGTCTTTAACGTAGTAAAACGTCCCAAGGTGCTTCACAGGAGCGTTATCGAAGAAAATTTGACAGCAAGTTTAATGGAAAGAAGGTGATTGAGGAAGAAAGTCATCAAAATATAAAAATGCTACAAAATTAAACCAAATTATTCCTTCAAGAAAATGGGACCAAAGGACAAAGATGGAAATAAGCGAAAAGTAAAGATAAAACAGGTATCAAGAACAACTTGCACTGAGTTAGTGCTCCGGAGGTCTCAAAGTGCTTTGCAACGTGCAGAAGTGGACACTAAGCAGGGGGGTCAAGGAGGGGAAAAGGGGAGAACTGAAAGCCTAGCAGGTGAGACGGGGCAATTGGGCCTCTTGTTGTGCTTGGGCTCACTGGACCACCTGGGCACAGGGGATAGAGGAAAATCAGGCAAGGGAGAATCACATGCCCATAATAGAGCCGAGCCGGTATTGCCTTCCCTTCATTTAAACGGGTGGAAAATTGGGTGGGCTCTGAATCCACTGTGTGGCCTTCCCCGCTTGACTTTCTAACGTGCGCTGCACCTAGGTGATCCAAGATGGAAAGGACAAAATCTGCCCCAGGATTTTTGTGAGGCTTTTAAAGAAAAACTTCACACAAAAAGCGCTAAAGATCTGGAATAAGCTAAGTAGCAAAACATACAAAATACAATCAGACGTCATGATGGGAGAATTCACATCCTAAATATGGGTCCAGCTTAGTTGACATGGCCCTCGACCATTTCTGTTCTATTTCCCGTACCTCTGCTCTCACCCCTTTTCCTCCCTTCCAGAAGCATGAGAGGGTTTCTCTTGCCCTCATCTGTCACCCACCAGCTTCCAGGTTCAATGTATCATCCTCTGCCATTTCCGCCACCGCCAGCGTGATCCCACCACCTATCACATCTTCCCCTCCCCCCACGACACCCTGGTCCACTCCTCAATCACCCCCAACAACCCCTCCCATCCCCACGGCACCTTCCCGTGCAACACCTGGGTGTTGGTGAGGCCACACTTGGAGTACTGCGTGCAGTTTTGGTCTCCATATTTAAGGAAGGATATACTTGCATTGGAGGCTGTTCAGAGAAGGTTCACTAGGTTGATTCTGGAGGGGGTTGACTTATGAAGATAGGTTGAGTAGGTTGGGCCTCTACTCACTGGAGTTCAGAAGAATGAGAGGTGATCTTATCGAAACATATAAGATAATGAGGGGGCTCGACAAGGTGGATGCAGAGAGGATATTTCCACACATGGGAAACTAAAATTAGGGGACATAGTCTCAGAATAAGGGGCCGCCCATTTAAAACTGAGATGAGGAGGGATTTCTTCTCTTAGAGGGTTGTAAATCTGTGGCGCACTCTGCCCCAGAGAGCTGTGGAGGCTGGGTCATTGAATATATTTAAGGCGGAGATAGACAGATTTTTGAGCGATAAGGGAATAAAGGGTTATGGGGAGTGGGCAGGGAAGTGGAGCTGAGTCCATGATCAGAGCAAGCTCGAGAGGCCAAATGGCCTAATCCTGCTCCTACCTCCTCCCTTCCCACTGTCAGGGCCCCAAACATTCTTCCAGGTGAAGCAGCGATTTACTTGTACTTCTTGCAATTTAGTATACTGTATTCGCTGCTCAAGATTTGGACTCCTTTACATTGGGGAGACCTTTCATCATCATAGGCAGTCCTTCGAAATTGAGGAAGACTTGCTTCCACTCTAAAAGTGAGTTCTCAGGTGACTGTACAGTTCAATACGGGAATTACAGTCTCTGTCACAGGTGGGACAGACAGTGGTTGGAGGAAAGGGTGAGTGGGGAGTCTGGTTTGCCGCACGCTCCTTCCGTTGCTGGCGCTTGTTTTCTGCATGTTCTCGGCGTCGAGACTCGAGGTGCTCAGCGCCCTCCCGGATGCTCTTCCTCCACTTAGGGCGGTCTTTGGCCAGGGACTCGCAGGTGTCGGTGGGGATGTTGCATTTTATCAAGGAGGCTTTGCGGGTGCCCTTGAAACGTTTCCTCTGCCCACCTGGGGCTCGCTTCCCGTGTAGGAGTTCCGAGTAGAGCGCTTGCATTGGGAGTCTTGTGTCGGTCATGCGGACAATGTGGCCCGCCCAACGGAGCTGGTCGAGTGTGGTCAGTGCTTCGATGCTGGGGATGCTGGCCCGATCGAGAACACTGACGTTGGCGCGTCTATCCTCCCAGGGGATTTGCAGGATCTTGCGGAGACATCGTTGGTGGTATTTCTCCAGCGATTTGAGGTGTCCGCTGTACATGGTCCATGTCTCTGAGCCATACAGGAGGGCGGTTATCACTACAGCCCTGTAGACCATAAGCTTGGTGCCAGATTTGAGGGCCTGATCCTTGAACACTCTCTTCCTCAGATGTCTGAAAGCTGTGCTAGTGCACTGGAGGCGGTGTTGGACCTTGTCTATATCTGCCCTTGCCGAGGTATGGAAAATGGTCCATGTTTTCCAAGGCCGCGCAGTGGATTTTGATGACCAGGGGGGCAGTGCTGTGTGACGGGGTCAGGTTGGTGGAGGACCTTTGTCTTATGGATGTTTAGTGTAAGGCCTATGCTTTCGTATGCCTCAGTGAAGATGTTGGCGATGGGTGAGAGTTCGGCCTCTGAATGTGCGCAGACACAAGCGTCGTCCGCGTACTGTAGTTCAACGACAGAGGATGGGATGGTCTTGTATCTAACCTGGAGGCGACAAAGGTTGAACAGGTTCCCACTGGTTCTATCGTTCTATACCCAAATGCAGGTTGGGCATCCATAAGACAAAGGTCCTCCACCAACCTGACCCCGTCACACAGCACTGCCCCCCTGGTCATCAAAATCCACTGCGCGGCCTTGGACAACATGGACCATTTTCCATACCTCGGCAAGGGCAGATATAGACAAGGTCCAACACCGCCTCCAGTGCACTAGCACAGCTTTCAGACATCTGAGGAAGAGAGTGTTCGAGGATCAGGCTCTCAAATCTGGCACCAAGCTTATGGTCTACAGGGCTGTAGTGATAACCGCCCTCCTGTATGGCTGATTGGGTGACCTCCGTTCAGTCTGTAAGGGTGACCCTGAGCTTCGGGCACCTGTCACTTTAAATGCCCGCTCCACTCCCACTCTGACCCCTCCATCCTCGGTCTCTTACAATGTTACAACAGAGCTGAATGTAAGCTCGAGAAACAGCACCTCATCTTTCGATTAGACCATTTACAGCCTTCTGGACTCAACATCGAGTTCAACAATTTCAGACCTTAACCTCTGCCCATATTTTTTCAGGCAGCAGCTGTTTAGGATTCTGCCATCCCCGTTTGCAACGTTTAATCTCTTCAGCCTCCCACCCTATCACAGACCCTCCATTTTGTTCTTTCCCCTCCCCCTTTCCCTGCCTCTGCCCCTGGTTAAAATCTGTTACATCTCTAACTTTTTCCAGTTCTGACGAAGGGTCATAGACCTGAAACGTTAACTCTGTTTCTCTCCCCACAGATTCTGCCTGACCTGCTGAGTGCTTTCAGCATTTTCTGTTTTTGTATGGGACGTGCTTTGAAAATCTGATCGTTAATTTTACGATGTTCTTTATAATATCCTGTGAAGCCAGTGCAAGGGGGTCGAGTTCTTCCGTGCATTTCTGTACAACAAAATCCTAAACCCGTTTCTAATTTACACATTTTATGACTTTGATATACATGGAATAAATCTCATCCCAGTGGTTCTTTATAGTTAGCATATCACGTTGTATTTTACCTTTTCTATAATCATATAATGCAGAAATGTGTGGATTGTCACGTAGAGGGGGCTGACAGAAATGTACAAAAAGTAGCAGTTTGCACAGATATCTTGGATTTGAAAAAGGTCAGATCAACCAAAATACCAAGCTCGGAACTGTAAAGCATTTGAGACCCCAACCTGAGATTACCCAGAGAGTGGTCAGATTGTGGAACTCACTACCACATGGAGTAGTTGTGGTGAATAGCGTAGATGCATTTAAGGGGATGAGGAAGAAAGGAATAGAAATCTAATCATCGCCCGTTGACATTCAATGCATTACCATCGCCGAATCCCCCACCATCAATATCCTGAGGGGTCACCATTGACCAGAAACTTAACTGGACCAGCCACATAAATACTGTGGCTACAAGAGCAGATCAGAGGCTATGTATTCTGCAGCGAGTGTCTCACCTCCTGACTCCCCAAAGCCTTTCCACCATCTACAAGGCACAAGTCAGGAGTGTGATGGAATACTCTCCACTTGCCTGGATGAGTGCGGCTCCAACAACACTCAAGAAGCTTGACACCATCCAGGACAAAGCAGCCCGCTTGATGGCACCCTATCCACCACCTTAAACATTCACTCCCTCCACCACCGGCACACAGTGGCTGCAGTGTGTACTATCTATAAAATGCACTATAGCAACTCTCCAAGGCTTCTTCGACAGCACCTCCAAAACCTGCCACCTCCACCACCTAGAAGGGCAAGGGCAGCAGGCGCTTGGGAACACCATCAGCTTACGTTCCCCTCCAAGTTACACACCATCCTGACTTGGAAATATATCGCCGTTCCTTCATTGTCGCTGGGTTAAAATCCTGGAACTCCCTAACAGCACTGTGGGAGTATCTTCACCACACGGACTGCAGTGGTTCAAGAAGGTGGCTCACCACCACCTTCTCAAGGGCAATTAGAGATGGGCAATAAATGCCGGCCTTGCCAGCGATGCCCACATCCCGGGAATGAATTTTTTAAAAGTATATGCTGATAGGGTTAAAAGTCGTCGGGTTGGAGGAGGTTCACCTGGAGTATAAACACCAGCATAGACCAGTTGGGTCGAATGGCTCGCTTCTGTGCTGTAATTTCTGCATAATTCTATGTAACCTATCCATGCCCTGGTGCGGTTGTAAATACTATCTGTTAAATACTATTGCATGTGCTATATGCTTAATACACTATGAGCCCTGACTTCAAAGTTCAAGAACCTTAATTGAGTTGAGTAGATGGGACATTAAATAAAAGTAACATTCTCTCACAGAATATTCTCCCTGGCACAGTGCAACTTTCAATCCCATAACATGAAGTAATCCATGCAGCCAAATCAGCTGCAGATTGGCAGCCGGTGAATGCATCTTTTATTCTGTGTAGGTGAAAGTGAGATGGAACGCTCAGAAAATCCAAAAGACCACTGGCCTTGCTCAGCTTGTTTTTTTGCAGCAGCCAAGTTGAAGTAACAACTTTGTATCAGAAAGAGCAAGACTGCCCTGCCATATTAGGACTAGGAAGGCGTGTTTGTATTTGCAATGGGATCCGCCCGCTTGTGGAGAGAGACTTGTTGATGCAGGAGTGTTTGAGGGGACATGCCCGGCTGCTATTTTCAGTGATCAACCATGCCTAGGCCTCTCCAAAGGCTGTGGGGCAGTCGGGATCATCTTATCTTGCTCTTAGCATCGCTCCTGTTTCTACCAGTTATATTTCTGTTACCTCCGAAGGTAGGACCCATTCCCTTAGTTCTATAACTTCAGGAATGTTTGCTGATCATTCGACCCCCTTGGCTGCAGAGTTAGACTTAAGCAGAAACAAAACTCCACAACTTCTGTTGAAGTTTAAAGCCATCCAAAACAGAAAGGACACAACCTTCTCGTGAAAGAATGGGACCGAAATCCAGAAAGCTGGTGGTGTTGTCCTTTTTTCCCCCGAAGAGCGCCGCAAAGTTTGCGATGGCCATTGGATCCAAATTCAGCTTTTTGACCACAAAAAAGTGTTCCAGTCTTATTGGTCCTTCAAATCTGAAAGTTTGCAGTCTTAATTGGGGCATTATTCCCAAGGGAAATCCACCCTTATGATGATGTGGCAGCTGCCATTGCAGCACAGGAGCGAGGGAATGAGCGTATCGGTGCTGCTTTGGAGAGGATGGCCGTGGCTCTGCAAGAGTTGACCGAGCATCTAAGTGCTGTCATATCTGGTGGCTTTCAGACTGTTGCTCGCATGCAGTCTCAGCTGGATCCCCCCCCCCCCCCCCCCCGAGACCTCAGTGTTGCTTTCGCGGCTGGGTCCACCATGGGCCACGGGGGACCTTCTGGTGTGGTGCCACAGCCCCGACCTGAGCTCCCTCAGATTGGTGGTGGTGGTATTGTGCCGCCCCCGGTGAGTTATTCAGGCTCCTCGGGCCAGGATACTGATGATGCGCTCCCTCCGGCTCGCAGCATTCCTGGCCCTGGCCCTGTCACTCCGCCAGTGCCTCCACGCATGACCTCGCCTGAGCCAAGCCAGACTGAACCCTCCCAGGAGGCTGTTGCCCAGTCTCCAGCCGGCCCTTCCAGGCCCAAAGTTCCTCGAGGGTGTCAGCTTCCAGACAGGGAACACAGCAGCCTTCCCAGACCCATGAGGCAGCCACAGGGAAGACACTGAGGCAAAGTCGCAGGTTAGGGACGCGCAAGATCATCGAAGTCGAGGATGACTTGCTTCCACTCTAAAAGTGAGTTCTCAGGTGGCTGAACAGTCCAATGCAGGACTTATAGTCTCTGTCACAGGTGGGCAGACAGTGTTTGAAGGAACGGGTGGGCGGGGAGCCTGGTTTGCCGCGCGCTCCTTCCGCTGTCTGCGCTTGGTTTCTGCATGCTCTCGGTGACGAGACTCGAGGTGCTCAGCGCCCTCCCGGATGCTCTTCCTCCACTTTGGGCGGTCCTTGGCCAGGGATTCCCCTGTGTCGGTGGGGATGTTGCACTTTATCAGTCATTTTCCTCACAGTGCCATGGATGTGCTCTATACTGTACACAAGCGTCGTCTGCGAACTGTAATTCAATAACAGAGGATGGGACGACCATGGATCTAGCCTGGAGGAGGCGGAGGTGGAACAGATTCCCATTTGTTACCGCTCGGAATGCTAGGGTGACGTTTCCAGTCTGAGCCCCTGGATTGAGATTTCTGTTTTCTCTCTGTGAATCTCGGGATCTCTATTTCTCTCTAGTTTTTTCCCCTTTTTCTCTTTCTCTCTTTCTCTCCCAAATTTTCTCATTCTGTTTCTCATTATCTTTCCTCACTTTCATCTCTTACTCCTTTCTCTTTTCTCATTTCCCTCTCTCTCCCTCTCTCACCTTCTCTCTTTCTCTTTTCCTCCATTTCTCACTCTCTCTCTCCCACCCTCTCTCCCTCTCCCTCCCTCTCTTGCATCCTCTCTCCCTCTCTCTCCCTCTCTCTCCCTCCCTCTCTCTCCTTCTCTCCCTTATCTCCCCCTCCCTCTCTCCCCCTCCCCTTCTCTCTCGCTCCCTCCCTCCCTCGCTCTCTCCCTCCCTCTCTCTTACTCTCTCTCCCTCCCTCCCCCTCCCTCCCTCTCTCACACCCTTCCTCCCTCTCTCTCTTTCCCTCTCTCTTTCACTCCCTCTCTCGCTCTCCCTCCCTCTCTCTTTCCATCTCACTCCCTCTCTCCCTCTCCCTCCCGCTTTCCATCTCCCTCCCTCCCTTTCTCTCTCTCTCTCTCTCTCTCTCTCTCTCTCTCCTTCTCCCTCTCTCTACCTCTCTGTCTCCCCTTGAGTGCGGATTCTGTGCTGAACATCCTCAGGTTTGGATCTTACCTTCTTGTCTCCCTCCGCCCATGGCTCCGAGATCTGTGCCCCATCTGCTCTCTCAGGTGGACGTAAAAGATCCCATGGCACTATTTCGAAGAGCAGGGGAGTTATCCCCGGTGTCCTGGCCAATATTTATCCCTTAATCAACATAACAAAAACAGATTATCTGGTCATTATCATATTGCTGTTTGTGGGAGCTTGCTGTGCGCAAATTGGCTGCCGCGTTTTCCACATTACAACAGTGATGATACTTCATTGGCTGTACAGTGTTTTGATATGTCTGGTGGTCGTGAAAGGCGGTATATAAATGCAAGTCTTTTTTAAAAATGTGGCTCGATGTCAAATTTTGTCTGATAACGCACCTGTGGACCATTTTGGGGTGTTTTACTGCGTTAAATATAAATGCAAGTTTTTATTGTTGTTGGATGGACCTTATGACACAGTAAAGGCTGCAGTTATCTCGCACCGCTGGCCTTAGACTGGTGGCTGGTGAGTGGGAAGGTAGCTGGTGGGATCCGAGTTACACTGGAGGCGGTAGCCACTGTGCTGTGCCCATCAGGAGAGTGTTGACCCACATGTGTGGAGCCCCACTCCAAGCCAAGCTACATAAAAGGTGACTGCTCCAGACCATTCCGAGTGGGAATATGGACAATGAAGTTCCTACCTTTCACCTCTTTTTCAGTTCATGTCGGCATCTCCTCTATCCCTTCCTTCAGCTCATGATGGAATCTTTCAGCTCCTGCTGCCCCCTCCCCCCACCCCGTTCATCTCTGCACATATTATTGCATTGACCTTATAAAGATAAGTGCCTGAAGGGGGGGAGACAATTGCAAGGCTACAGGGAAAGGGCGAGGGGAGTGGGACAGTGGTTATAGAATTACGACTAGTTACAGGTACGATATCGGGACGTTACACCTATTACCATCAGTTACATACAGACTGTTAGTTATTGTATGACTGTGGATTATGAGGGGAATCTGCGTGTTACCAGTATTTATTATTGCGATTTCAGTGAGTTACTGTTAGTTACTGGTGCAATGAAAGTTCCTCCCACTTCTTGCAGAGAGCCGGCACGGGCTCGGCGGGTTGAATGGCCTCCTTCTGTGCTGTAACTATTCTATGATTCTATGAAAAAGGTTGGGTCCCCTGCAGCTGAGTATCTTTGCTCGTCGTTTTGAGCCAGCAGCTGTTCTGACATCCAGGGGGCCACCCGTGAGCGGGCATAGAAGGGGGGGGGGGGCGAAGGTGAGGGAAGCGGGGAAACTAAAGGTGAGGGAAGCAAATCGCAAGGGGGAACCAGAGGTGGGAGGAACTTTGATTGCACCAGTAACTAACAGTAACTCACTGAAATCACAATGATAACACATAATAAATACTGGTAACACGCAGATTCCCCTCATAATCAACAGTCATACAATAACTGACAGTCTCTGTGTATGTGTGTGTGTTTCTGTGTGTGTGTGTACGGTGGCTGGGCCCGGAAATCGGCGTGGTCCCGGCCTGCAAGACCATCAGCAGGCCGGGGCCATTGGAGGGAGCAGCGTGCGGCGGCATACCACTGCAGGGAGCAGCACTGCTGCTGCAGGAGGGCGACGGCTACGAAGCCAGGTCGCTGATTGCAGTGCGGGCAGGCACAGCAGGAGGGGCGAAGGAGCGGCAAGAGTCCGTAGAGGGAAGTGACCGGGGCCCAGGAGAGGCGTGAATCTGGGGCCCAGAGGGGGCGAGGGTCCAGGGGCAGCACGGGCCAGCCCACACTGCGATATGTGTGCGCGCTCGGTCTGTGCAGCAGAGCTGGTCTCCAGTCGTCTTGGTTAACCCTTGCCACTGGACCAAGACCTAGCTCTGTCAAGCCTGTGTGGTGGCTGGTGTGCAATGGCCACCACACGTTAAAAAAATCCACGCACAGGCATCTTCCACCCTTCAACATGTAGTTCGGGATCTGGAATATTAGGTCCTTCATTGAAACACCTGTGAACTCATCCGTTTTTGGCGTGGAAGCAAGTCATCCTCACTTCGTGGGACTGCCTATGATGATGATGAACTGTCAATCTATATGTAACTGATGGTAATAGGTGTAACATCCCGACATCGTACCTGTAACTAGTCGTAATTCTATAATAGTTGGAATACTCTGTGACTACGGCCAGAATTCACACACTGCATGACCGCAAATCTCTTTGATCGGCACTTCCGTTGAGTAAAGCCCCCTGCGAGTAGTACAAAATCGTGATGTCATCCACTGTCAGAAAGACTCTTGACCTTCACTTCTATACTCATTGGAGTTTACGATTCTGAGGGGGCTCGACAGGGTAGATGCTAAGAGGACGTTCCCCCTTGTGGGGGAATCTAGAACTAGGGGGCATGGTTTCAGAATAGGGGGCCACCCATTTAAAATGGAGATGAGGAGGAATTTCTTCTCTCAGAGGGTCATGAATCTTTGGAATTCTCTGCCCCAGAGAGCTGTGGAGGCTGGGTCATTGAATATATTTAAGGTGGAGATAGACAGATTTTTGAACGGTAAGGGAGTCAAGGGTTATGGGGAGCGGGTGGGGAAGTGGAGCTGAGTCCATGATCAGATCAGCCATGATCTTATTGAATGGTGGAGCAGGCTCGATGGGCCAAATGGCCTACTCCTGCTCCTATTTCTTATGTTCTTAATTTATGTTCTCATACTTGTACAATGGTTGCTAATGGAGGGCAAACCCCACTCCCTCAGCTATGAAACTGTATCCCAGTATTACGGTCGATGCCTTTCGAAGAGGAGGTGAGGGAAGAAAAATGGAGAGAAGATTAGAAAGAAAAGAAGATAAGTGTGTTGGCACAGCACATTGGAATACTGAGCGATAAGGCATCAGCTCTCCAGTGTGCAAGATTTCAGAGTCAGGAAGTACAATGGTCACCAGTGGTGAAGTAATCCTTTGCGATCATTGTCACTTCTGTTCCCCAATTATGGTCAACAGGGCTGTAGTGATATCCGCCCTCCTGTATAGCTCAGAGACGTGGACCATATACAGCAGACACCTCAAATCGCTGGAGAAATACCACCAACGATGTCTCCGCAAGATCCTGCAAATCCCCTGGGAGGATAGACGCGCCAACGTCCGTGTTCTCGATCAGCCCAACATCCCCAGCCTCGAAGCACTGACCACACTCGACCAGCTCCGTTGGGCGGGCCACATTGTCCGCATGCCTGACACAAGACTCCCAAAGCAAGCGCTCTACTCGGAACTTCTACACGGCAAACGAGCCCCAGGTGGGCAGAGGAAACGTTACAAGGACACCCTCAAAGCCTCCTTGATAAAGTGCAACATCCCCACCGACACCTGGGATTCCCTGGCCCAAGACCGGCCCAAAGTGGAGGAAGAGCATCTGGGAGGGCACTGAGCACCTCGAGTCTCATTGCTGAGAGCATGCAGAAAACAAGTGCAGGCAGTGAAAGGAGTGTGCGGCAAACCAGACTCCCCAATCACCCTTTCCTTCAACCACTGTCTGTCCCACTTACAGCAGAGACTGTAATTCCTGCATTGGACTGTACAGTCACCTGAGGACTTACTTTTTGAGTGGAAGCAAATCTTCCTCGATTCCAAGGGACTGCCTATGATGATGATGTTCCCCAATTGGCATGTGCTTTCTAATTAAATATTTTTTGTTCCCAGCAGGCGGGGAGATGCCTCTATGTAATTCTGCTCATAGTTACGTTCTGGTGCACTGATGCGTTGCCTCTCACAGTGATCGCGCTGCTCCCCATCTGCCTCTTCCCCCTTTTTGGAATCACGCCTTCGTCGGATGTCTGCCGCCTGTATTTTGTAGACACCATCGTCCTCTACTTTAGCGGTCTGATCGTAGCCTTTGCGAATGAAGATTACAACCTGCACCGTAGAGCGGCGCTCCGCATCGTCTGGTGTTTGGGGTTTAGCCCTTACCTGTGAGTACAGCGACTTACTGGTGGGGCTGGGAATTGGTCCACAGGGAATAAACCACAATTTCTTTCTATTCATTTGCTGGCAAGATCGACATTTATCACCCATCCCGAACTGCCCCTTGAGAAGGTGGTGGTGAGTCGCCTTCTTGAATCACTGCAGTCCGTGCTCCCACAGTGCTGACTTTGTCATATCAGTTTGCTATTGAGTGGTTTGCTTGTCCATTTAAGAGTCAATCACATTGCTGTGCATCTGGAGTCACATATAGGCCAGATCGGGCAGATTTCCTTCCCTAAAGGACATTAGTGCACCAGATGTTTTTTTTTTACAACAATCCAGTAGTTTTATGTTCATCATTACTTAATACTAGTTTTTCAGTTCCATATTTATTTAATTAACTGAATTTAAATTCCCCCAGCTGCTGAGAATTTGAACTCGCGTCTCCAGATCATAAGTACAGACCTCTGGATTACTCGTCCCGTAACATAACCACTATGCTACCATATCCCCTAACGGGATCTGGACTTGGCCATCTTGAAATGGTCCTCTGTTGCTTTACAAGGTAATGCCTGTTAGCGAGTTACCATTCTACAGTACGAGGTTTCAGTCTCTAAAAGGCCTTCAACAGCAATAACAACTTGGCATTTAACGCGACATGCCCCGAAGAACTGCACGGAGGATAAATCTGGATCAGTCCAGGCAGAAGAGTCATGGGGAGATGCTTAAAGAAGTAGTCATCTGATATGGTAGCATAGCGGTTCTGTCATTGGACTAGTAATCCACAGGCCTGGACTAATGATCTGGAGACATGAGTTCAGATCCCACCATGGCAGCTGGGGGAATTTATATTCAGTTAATTACTTAAATCTGGAATGAAAAGCTAATGTCAGTAATGATGATCCATGGAACAACTGGGTGGTTGTAAAAACCCATCAGGTTCACTAATGTGCTTTAGGGGAGGAAATCTGCTGTCCTTACCTGGTCTGAGCCTATATGTGACTCCAGACCCACAGCAATGCAGTTGACTTTTAACTGCCCCTCTGAAATAGACAACAAGCCTGTGGTGCCTGAGACGGCTCACCACTTCCTTCTCTAGGGGCAATTAGGTATGGGCAATAAATGCTGGCCTTGCTGGCGACACCTTCATATAACAAAGTTCTAAAGTAGTCTTTTGAAGACGGACAGAGAGGTAGCAAGGCAGAGGGAGTCAGGAAAGGGGATCATGAGCAGTGATCACGGCAGCTGAAAGCTTTGCAACTGGAGGTGGAACGGGAAGAGGAGGGTGCAGAGAAGTCAGAAGCATGGGCTGTGCTCGCTGGCACGTAGTGGGTAAACGAGATTGCAGGGGTAGGGAGGGGCAAGGCAGTGGGTGGGCTCGTAGCTACCACTCCCTGTCTACCTTTATATGCAGCCACTTGCTCGGTTAAGGGGAGATTTGATAGATGAAGTGGTTTTGATAGAGTCAATCAGGAGAAAGTGTTTCCAGTGGCAGAAGTGTCGGTAACCAAAGCTTATTGGCAAAAGAACCAGAGGCGACATGAGGGAAAAATAAACTCACATAAGCGAGTTGTTATGATCTGGAAAGCACTGTATGAAAGGGCAGCAGAAGCAGATTCAATAGTAACTTTCAAAAGGAAATTGGATAAATACTTGAAGGGGGAAAATCTGAAGGGCTATGGGGAAAGAGCAGGGGGAGTGGGATTCATTGGATAGCGATTTCAAAGAGCTGGCACAGGCATGGTGGGCTGAATTGCCTCCTTCCATGCTGTATCGTGCTATGATTCTAATCCTAATATTGTGTTGTGCTTTTTAGGCTCATATTGGGTTTTATGGTGACCACGGCCCTGCTGTCCATGTGGCTGAGTAACACAGCCACTACAGCCATGATGATACCTATGGCCAATTCTGTCCTTCGTACCCTGCACGGTACCTTGGAGGTAGTGCAGCGCAATAGGCCTTCTGTTGCCACAGGTACGCTGAAGTAAAACCCCCATTTAAATTCAGATGTTCTTTCCTGTTCCGCACATTGAAAAGGAGAAAACAAGGCCGCGTTGCAGGAAATCTAAAGCAATATAAAAACAACCAAGCCGACCATCTGGGAGTCAGTCTGCTATCCTGGGGGTCAATTGTAACCCTAACCCATCACCTGGGTTGAAATCAGGCAGGTGAACAGTGTAAAATGAGCAGGTTACTTCGTTGCTCGGAACTCACTCCTTTTCCCCAACATCGCATTACATAAGAAATTGGAGCAGGAGTAGGCCGTTTGGCCCCTCGAGCCTGCTCTGCCTTTTAATAAGATCATGCCTGATGTAATCATGGGCTCAATGCTACTTCCCTGCCCGCTCCCCATAACCCTTGACACCCATAACCTGCAGGGTATCGGTGGGAAAATGACGTGCCCCGCCCAAAGCAGGTGGAGGCCTGATCAATTTGTGACAAATTGGGGTCCCGTTATTTCGATAGGTTCCCAATGGCACTGAACCTGAGCAGGGGAGCCTCCTTGTGCAGTGTATTTGCTTCATGGGTTCTTTGCTTAAGAATTCATAGCAACACATTGCTATTAAGAACTAGTTGGTTTATTAACAAAGGTTTAACAATCACACGTTTTTAAAAAACACGAAGACAGAATATTATCTGAATGGCGGCAGATTAAGAAAAGGGGAGGTGCAACGAGACCTGGGTGTCATGGTACATCAGTTATTGAAAGTTGGCATGCAGGTACAGCAGGCGGTGAAGAAGGCAAATGGTATGTTGGCCTTCATAGCTAGGGGATTTGAGAATAGGAGCGGGGAGGTCTTACTGCAGTTGTACAGGGCCTTGTTGAGGCCTCACCTGGAAAACTGTGTTCAGTTTTAATCTCCTAATCTGAGGAAGGACGTTCTTGCTATTGAGGGAGTGCAGCGACAGTTCACCAGACTGATTCCCGGGATGGCAGGACTTACATATGAGGAGAGACTGGATCGACTGGGCCTGTATTCACTGGAGTTTAGAAGGATGAGAGAGGATCTCATAGAAACATATAAAATTCTGACGGGACTGGACAGGTTAGATGCAGGAAGAATGTTCCTGATGTAGGGGAAGTCCAGAACCAGGGGACACAGTCTAAGGATAAGGGGTAAGGACTGAGATGAGAGTTGTTAACCTGTGGAATTCCCTACTGCAGAGAGTTGTTGATGCCAGTTCATTGGAGATATTCAAGAGAGAGTTAGATATGGCCCTTACGACTAAAGGGATCAAGGGATATGGAGAGAAAGCAGGAAAGGGGAACTGAGGTGAATGATCAGCCATGATCTTATTGAATGGTGGTGCAGGCTCGAAGGGCCAAATGGCCTACTCCTGCACCTATTTTCTATGTTTCCATGTTTCCACATTTTTAATCTTATTCTTAAAAACTTTCCATTTAGATTCAACAGCGAAGAACGTTAGCTAATTGACCCGTTCCAAATCATCTGCCATTTCGGAGAACTTTGCTCTTCTGAAATCCAGTAAGAGTTGCAGGTTCTAAGTACCTTTTGTTCTACTAGCCAATTGTAATTGTATAATGTTGTGATCGCTGTTGCCCAGATGTTCCCCCACATGGAGGCCTGATACGAGGTCAGGCTCACATCTAAACATCAAATCCAATCTTTGATTTTCCCTAGTTACTTCGTTAACATGTTGAGTCAGGAAACAGTCTTGTATATTTTCAATACATTTTTCAGCTGCATTTGCCACCACAACAGCAGATAAACCATCATGCCACTGAATGCCAGGAAAATTAAAATCACCCACCAAACAAAGGTGGCATTTTATATTGAAAGCATCAGTGATTTGTTTATATAATAACTCTCACGTTCAAATGTCTGACCCGGGGGCCTATAACAATTACCGATAATTAATCCCTGCCCGTGAGCTTGGTCCACTTGAACCCAGATAGCTCCAGCTGTACCTGTTGAGGTAATATCAAGTCTCTCTCGAGCTGTTAGATTCTCACTGATAAAAGTAGCTCTGCTTTGACCTACCCTATCCTTTCTCAAACCGTTATAGCCCTTTAGGTGAATTTCTGTGCCATCATTGTCTTCTAGCCATGTCTCAGAAATACACAGTGCTTCTAAATTCTCCAACACAGCATAGGATTTGCAATTATAGCAATTTGCTTCCAACACTCCTTACATTTACATAAAAACAATTTAAAGATCCCCCACCTAATTTCTTAAAGTTATTAAATCGTGTTTGCTTCCTACCTGGTTCATCTTTATGCTTAGCATCTAAGGTTGTGGGTGACTAGTAACAGAGCAAATAACAGGAGAAAATTCCTGAAGGGAGTTTGGCATCCTCACAACATATTACAGCCTGGGAAAAAAATACAGCTCTTTAAAGAACTACCGAACCCTCCAGATGTTTACTGATTTTGGGACCATAGGAATGTATTGCTTGATTTTTATTTAGTTTGGCTGACCTCAAACTAAAATGGTTACTTCTGATTTCTCACACCATCCCCTAAAAATAAATGCAACTATACAAGCCCAGTGTTTTGCATGTGTGGTTTGTAAGATTTAAGCTCCTTTTCCTTTTGTTTCGACTCCATTTGACCGAGCTCCCAATTTCCTGATGAGTTCCAAATTTGGGCTTAGTTCATTGCTCCGAGCTGCCTATGTACAGATGATGGCATGAACTGACTTGATACTATGTGAAAGATCAAGAGACGAGTAATAAACCTGGTGTAATGTATGCACCTGTGACTATGCTCACAGGTTTGTGGAGCTGTTGCACTGTGAGTGGCTTAGCCAGTCACGTGATGTTCACAAGACTCAATAAAGCCCCAGTCCGTTGGGTCTGGGTCATCCACGATGAGGTATGCAGTTGTGAGCCCAGTGGATAAACTGGTAATGTGTAGTGTGATTACATTACAACAGTGACTACACTCCAAAAGTACTTACATAATGGGCTCGAAATTCATCACCATTTCCGTCCGGTTTCTCGCCGGTATTCTTCGTTTTCGGCGGAAAACCACCCGGCGGGAATTTCCTCCAAGAGTTCCGCCGGCGGTCTCGAAATACCGCTGGGGAGCGGACCGCCGGCGTGCACCGCCGAAAAAACCCACCTCTGCCCAAGTTTGGTCACAGCGGTGACCCATAGGTGAGTAGAAAAAAAACGCTCACGAGAAAGCAGCCGGAACTGGGCAGTAGGTATGAAACCCTGCAAAAAAAGGTAAGTGAAAGTTTAAAAAAAAATTATTTTACAGCGATTCAGTGAAAAAAAGGACCTGAGAATGTTTTCCGATTTTTTTGTTTTTTGGAAAAATATTTTTTGTGTTCTTCCCCCTTCCCTAGGCCCAACCCGTAGCCTCGGACTAAACTTTGAGTAAGTACTGCCCAATTTGCCCAGGATCATGTTTACCGCCGAGAATCCACGTGAAAGATCCATTTTTCCCGCCGGGCGGAATTTTTTCCTTTTTTTCACCAATTCTTCGCCAGCGTTAATTTAATCTTAGCGGTTATTTGGAGGGCAATCCAGCTGTGGCGGATTTTGTGGAATTTCTTGCCCAAAAGAACATCAGAAATAGGAACAGGAGTAGGCCATCTGACCCCTCAAGCCTGCACCGCCATTCAATAAGATCATGGCTGATCTGATCTTGGCCTGAACTCCACTTCCCTGCCCTCTGCCCATAACCCTCGACTCCCTTATCTTTTAAAAATATATTTATCTCCACCTTAGATACATTCAATGATCCAGCCTCCACAGCTCTTTGGGATAGAGAATTCCAAAGATTCAAACTCTCTAAGAGAAGAAATTCTTCATCGTTTCCATTTAAAATGGATGATCCCTCATACTCCCATGAGGGGAAACATCCTCTCTGCATCTACCCTGTCAAGCCCCCTCACAATCTTATACATTTCAATATCACCTTTCATTCTTCTAAATTCCAATGAGTATAGGCCCAACCTACTCAACCTTTCTTCATATAACAACCCTTTCATCTCAGGAATCAACCTCGTGAACCTTCTCTGAACTACCTCCAATGCAAGTATATCCCTCCTTAAATACGGAGACCAAAACTGTACGCAGTACTCTAGGTGCGGCCTTACCAGTACCCTGTACAGTTGTAGCAGGACTTCTCTGCTTTTATACTCTATCCCCCTTGCAATAAAGGCCAGCATTTCATTTGCCTTCCTGATTACTTGCTGTACCTGCATGCTAACTTTTTGAGTTTCGTGTACAAGGATCCCCATGTCCCTCTGTACCTCAGCATTTTGTAAGCTCTTCCCATTTAAATAACAATTAGCTTTTTTATTTTTCCTACCAAAGTGGATAACCTCACATTTTCCCACATTATACTCCATCTGCCAAATTTTTGACCACTAACTGAGCCTGTCTATATCCCTTTGCAGATTCTTTGCGTCCTCCTCACAACTTTCCCACCTATCTTTGTAACATCAGCAAAGTTGGCTACATTACACTCGGTCCCTTCCTGTAAAGCACTTTGAGACATCCGGTGGTGGTGAAAGGCGCTATGTAAATCCAAGTCTTTCTTTCTTTGTTAATAAACCAACTAGTTCTTAATGGCAATGTGTTGCTATGAGTTCTTAAGCAAAGAACCCATGAAGCAAATACATTACACCTAGCAAATTTAACATCACAATGATTCAAGGCATGGTGTTTCAGCGTGCCAGTGTTTTGTTTCATAGAACCATATAAAAATTGGTTTGTGTCCAGGTATCAACCTCCAATTATCTGGAGCGGGTTTGATCAGAGATGAGGCTCTCGACCCCAGAATTAGAAAAGTCGATGGTGAGATCTGGGTCACCTTGCAGTGCCACATTCTTGGTCAGTTACAGATTAGTTTTGTAGACGCTCAGGAGAAGTGTGACAGAATATTGCTTAAAAGCAAGTCAGGTAATTTGCCAGACTTAATACCCATCCCTTCCTCTTGATCTTTCCCATTGAGCCACTGCCAGTGTCGTCACCTGCACATACCATTGATAACAGATATTAGGAATGAGTGAGAAATGTTTAGAATAATCCACCAGACAAGTGAGTAGAGATTTTCCAATCAAACTTACTTTAATGGATTACCGCCAACATGGCAATAACACTAATGCGAATATTTGAGTTTAGGGTTGCAGTACTCAAAAGCAACTGAATGCTAGGCTGGAAAAATTAAGCTACTAGAGGCATGAGTGTTGATGGGCCAAGTGAGCTGTTCTTGTCTTTGATGTTCTTCTTTCTGAAGAACTACCAAGGGAGAGAGTGCTGCACTTTTGGAGGTGCCATCTTCTGGATGATATGCTAAACCATTGCCCCATACGTCCACTAATCTAGGAAAAACAGGGGAGTTCTCCCGGTGTCCTAGTTAACATTTATCCTTCAACCAAAACCTAAAACAAATAATTTGGTCACTTATTTCATTGCTGTTTGTGGGACCTTTGCTGTGCACAAGTTAGCTGCCATGTTTCCGACATCGCAAAATCAGTGACCACACTTCAGAAGTACTTAATTGGCTGTAAAGCACTTTGGGACGTCCTGAGATCGTGAAGGGCGTTATATAAATGAAAGTTTTGCTTTCTTCAGTAAGTTGTATCTGTCATTAAAGAGGTGGTGAGTTAAAGCAAAGAAATAAATACTCATGAGGGTTTCTTCCTCTCTTAGATGAATCACAGGAGACTGAACCAGCTGCTGAGAGGAGTGATAAATATCAAGATATGAAGAGTGATGAATATCAAGATACAGAAGGTGGAAGGTAGGAAATAAGAAGGGCTTTTCGGGGTGCTATAAGGTGGTCAATAAGTAGTGCTTACAAACGGATCAAAGTTTCTTTGGTCACAGTGTGTTGCAAGTGTATTTCTGAAGATTTCCTCTGTTTGCTATTGGTTAATGAAATGCTTGGCCAGATATAGCAATACTTTCTGACATCCCATGGCACTGAGACAAGAGGTCAGCATTGTGAAGGACAAGCTTAAGGCAAATGTCAAGGTTGCAATCAACAGCTGGAACGGGTTGTCAGAACGTTTGGTGAAGGACAACTTATTTACCAAAGGACTAAATGCAGCAATAAGAAAAAGTTCAGGGGGAATAAAATCAGTGGGCAGCAGGATGAGATTGAGCATTCAGCAGAAATCATTCCAACTCTCGATGGCCCTGCCATTTTACACCTTTGCATCTCTTGGCAGCTTTTTATTTTAAAATTTGAATTTTAATAATTGTTAATTTATTCTCTGTAAAATGTATATTTAAGTGGGGGAGAGAAAGGCAAATTATTTTACACGGTTATAATGTGCCCTCTCTGATGTGTGGTGCGACAGTGTGTGTCGGGAACTAAGACTGTATCCTGAAGGCTCCTTACAAACCTGAAGAAATATAACTGTACTCCTACCAAGGACTAATAGCATTCGGGTTGCCTACTTTGGTTGGACGTATTCCTGGAGGTTTCATCACATGACCTCCTGCCTCTAAACACCCCGCCCCCACATTCTCGCCATCAGTCCCCCAACATGTCCATCCTCAAGGTGCACCCCCGTCCCCCTATCCACGGCCAGTCGGGAAGCAAATAGACTATTCATTACCCAGTTGGATTATTCTTGACTGTCAGTCAAAAGTCTTTTCTCCCCCCATTTCCAATACTTTTAGAACTAGTTAACCAAAGTGTTGAAATTTATTTTTCGCAATCTTTTATTTCCGTCTAATTTTTCACCTGTGTTTCTCCCAGAGATTAGTCTTTAATTGCTGGAGACTCCAGGGCATTCCGATGGGTTGGTAACCAATGTTCCTGCTAATTTTTTTTGGATGCATGGCCACTTTAAGGGGCTGCACTGCGACTTTATTGAAATTACCGTGACTGCATGTTTTTTTTCCATTATTGTAATGTATTTGCTTCATGGGTTTGTTGCTTAAGAATTGCTATTAAGAACTAGTTGGTTTATTAGCAAAAGGTTTAACAATCACAATGCACATTACCAATTCATCCACCAGGCTCACAACCACCTGCCTCGTTGTGGATCCCCCAAACTCAACTGGCTGAAGTTTTATTGAGTCTTGTGAACATCACGTGACTGGCTAAGCCACTCCCAGCTCAACAGCTCTACAAACCTCAGGTAGCATGCCTTGCTTACCTGACTTAGCTCTCGTTTGAATCTGCCAGCCATGTTGTAAAGGCATCTCGTATCCCAGCTCCTCCACGTCGCACCTCTGGGCCGAATGCCTTATGATTGTAGATAGATCCACCTTGTGCAAGAAGGGATAAAATCTAAATGCACCCCTCCCCACACCCGCCCCCAAAAAAGCACATGGTCCTCCTTGATTGCATTAGCAACAGACAGAAGGACAAAACGTCTTCAGCCTGAACTGAAACAGACTGTGAGCCTCCTGCATACAAAAGTGAATATGGTGCAGTGATAGGAAGAAATGAAATGAGTGGGAGAAGTGGTTCAGCAGGTTTACAGCAGGAAATGATGGAGCAAGACTTGTTATAACGGCGAGGAAGAACTTGCACAAACCTATCCGAAACATATGGTAACCTCAATATGTGTGTTAGCCAGTGGCTCAGTTGGTGGTATACCTCGCCTCCAAGTCAGCAGGTTGTGGGTTTGAGTCCCACTCCAGGGTCTTGAGCACATAAATCTAGGCTGACACTCCAGTGCAGTGCTGACGGAGTGCTGCACTGTCGGAGGTGCCGTCTTTTGGATGAGATGTAAAATTGAGGCCTCGTCTGCTCTTTCAAGTGGACATAAAAGCTCCCATAGCACTATTTCAAAGAAGAGTAGGGGAGTTATCCCCGGTGTCCTGGCCAATATTTATCCTTCAATCAACATCACTATAAATCAGATTAACTGGTCATTATCACATTGGTGTTTGTGGGAGATTGCTGCGCGCATTTCCTACTTTATAACTGTGACTACACATCAAAAAGTATTTCATTGGCTGTAAAGCGCTTGGGGATATCCGGTTGTCGCTGTAATATATAGTTCCACCTAGTGGACTACTGCGGTAATGCGGCCATTGCTGTAAATGCAATAAAGACATCAGGTGACAGGTCACCTGACAAGTTCCTGAGTTGACGCCATCTTGTGACGTTATGTGTGTTTCTGAGGTCATAAAGAATATATCACATTGGCGATGAAGGATAGGATAATCGGATTCCCAAGTTGAAATTTTTGTTTGTGGATGATTCCAGCCAAACAACAGAGAGACTAGAGAGGTCCTTTGTTTGCAGAACATCTAAGAATCCAAGGTAAATTGCAAGCACACTTGGCTGAACTGCCAGAGTCCAAATGACCGTGCCTATGGGAATAATAGGGCGCTTGGGTGAATTCCATCGTGACCGTGAGACTTTTGCAGCGTATGTGGAGTGGCTAGAAATGTTTTTCACCGCGAATAGTATCATTGAAGTCCCCGATGATGAAAACCGTAACCGGGTGGTGTTCAAAAGAAAATCGGTTATTTTCCTATTGAAGAAGGCCCCGAGGAGTATGAAATCCTGAAAGGTTTGCTTGTTCCCATCAAGCCTAAGGATGTATCACTTATGGAGATTCTAAGGAAGTTAGAATAGCACTACAGTCCTGAGCCCCTGGAAATTGCTGAAAGTTATCGTTTTGGAATACGAGATCATTTAACTGCCGAAAGTATCAGTGAGTACATTGTAGCATTAAAAAAGCTATTCATTCACTGTCATTTCGGAAACTTTCAGGACCGAGCATTGCGTGACCACTTTGTTTGTGGGATGAAAAATGAAGCGATCAGAAGAAAGTTATTGACAACCCCGACTTGACTTTTGATTTAGCTTGTCAGCCAGCTATGTCAATGGATATGGCCGACCAATAGTCCCGAGAATTTCATACCATTTCCAGTCGACAGATAACCGAGGTGAATTGCCTGCAGGTTAAAAGTAAAAGGGGGCAGTGCTGTGTGGCGGGATCAGGTTGGTGGAGGACCTTTGTCTTACGGATGTTTAGTGTGAGGCCCATGCTTTTGTATGCCTCGGTGAACTCGCTTGGAGTGTTCTCGATCAGGCTAACATCCCCAGCATAGAAGCACTGACCACACGCGACCAGCTCCGTTGGGCGGGCCATGTTGTCCACATGCCCGACACGAGACTCCCAAAGCAAGCGCTCTACTCAGAACTCCTACATGGCAAGCGATCCCCAGGTGGGCAGAGGAAACGTTTCAAGGACACCTTCACAGCCTCCTTGATTAAGTGCAACATCCCCACCGACACCTGGGAATCCCTGGCCCTAGACCGCCCTAAGTGGAGGAAGAGCATCCGGGAGGGCGCTGAGCACCTCGAGTCTCGTCGCCGAGAGCATGCAGAAAGCAAGCACAGACAACGGAAGGAGCGTGCGGCAAACCAGACTCCCCACCCACCCTTTCCTTCAACCACTGTCTGTCCCACCTGTGACAGAGACTGTAATTCCCGTATTGGACTGTACAGTCACCTGAGAACTCACTTTTAGAGTAGAAGCAAGTCTTCCTTGATTTCAAGGGACTGCCTATGATGATGAAAAGTAAAAGGCAGTTGGGCCCCAAGGCCTCAGTAACTGTCCACGGGAACAATACATTGAAGTCATGCTATCGGTGTCTGGGACAACACATTGCTCAAAGTTGTCCATATATGAAGGCAGAGTGTTTCTTCAGCATGAAAACTGGGCATCTTGCAAAGGCATGCCGACTGAAGAGTAAACCAACTTTCAAGGCTATAAGTAGAAATCCCCAGAGAGTACATAGCATGGAAGAAAAGCAACAGGATAAAGAGATACGCATCATCAGGAGCACGAGGGTATCTAACAGTAATTCGAAAAGTATCATCATCCAAGTAGATGCTGCAGTAACCAAGATACCCATGGAAATTGACATTGGTATATCCGTGAGCGTAGTATTGGAATCGATATACCTCGGCAAATTCTGTGATTTCCCATTGGAGAAATCCAAGGTAGAGCTGCGAGACTACTCAGGAGAGCAAATTCCTGTGGTAGGTCGTATCACCGGATCAATGTCAGAGCTTGCCTCTCTTAGTAGTGGCAGGAGACAAGCCTGCCTTACTAGACCTCAATAACCAGTGCCTGCGAAGAGACGCTCGGGCACTCAACCAGGAAACATCAGGACTGGTATGATGAGAATGACCAGGAGATCCAGGAGCTAATAGATCACAAGCGCAGGGCATTTCTGAGCCTTAAACAACAGCCCAACTCGGGGGCAGCAAGGCAGCATTACAGACGGCTTAAGGCCGAGGTCCAACAAAAAACTCGGAACCTAAAGAACAGATGGTGGATGCAGAAAGCACAGGAGATACAGCAGCTGGTCGACAGCCATGATGTGCGAGGATTCTTCATCGCAGTCAAGGCAACCTATGGCCCGAACACCCAAGGCCCCACCCCACTGCTGGTCAAGAACAGGGAAACACTCATCAAGGACATCGAGGCAGTCAGGGCCCGCTGGAAGGAGCACTTCGAAGATCTCCTCAACCGAGACTGCCTTTGATTCGAGTGTCCTCAACTCCATCCCGCAGCATGCTACCCGCCACCACCTCAGTAAAACCGCAGCCCTGCACGAGGTAGACAAAGCCATAAGACAGCTTAAGAACAACAAGGCAACAGGAGCGGATGGAATCTCTGCTGAGGCACTGAAGTATGGCGGAGAGGCACTGTTGGCGCGAATGCATGACATCATCTCTCTCATCTGGAGGGAGGAGAGCATGCCGGGAGATCTTAGATGCAGTGATCGTGACCATCTTTTAAAAAGGGGACAAGTCCGACTGTGGCAACTACAGAGGAATCTCCCTATAATCGGCCACTGGGAAAGCCATTGCTAGAGTCCTCCTCAACCGTCTTCTCCCTGTGGCTGAGGAACTCCTACGGGGTACAACGGACATGACTTTTACAGCGCGATAGCTGCAAGAAAAATGCAGGGAACAGCACCAACCATTGTACATGGCCTTCTTTGACCGTACAAAAGTCTTTGACACTGTCAACTGCGAGGGTCTATGGAGCATCCTCCTCCGTTTCGGCTGCCCCCAAAAGTTCGTCACCTTCCTCCGCCTGCTCCACAATGACATGCAGGCCGTGATCCTTACCAACAGATCCATTACAGACCCAATCCACGTCCGGACCGGGGTCAAACAGGGCTGCGTCATCGCGCCAACTCTCTTCTCAATCTTCCTCGCTACCATGCTCCACCTCACACTCAACATCATAGGCAGTCCCTCAAAACGAGGATGACTTGCTTCCACGCCAAAAAAGGATGAGTTCACAGTTGTTTCAATGAAGGACCTAATATTCCAGATCCTGAACTACGTCCTGAAGGGTGGAAGATGCCTGTGCGTGGATCTTTTTAACATGTGGTGACCGTTGCGCTCAGCAAATTCAACAAGCTCCCCGCTGGAGTAGAACTAAACTACAGAACTAGTGGGAACCTGTTCAACCTTCGTCGTCCCCAGGCCAGATCCAAGACGACCCCAACATCTGTCGTCGAGTTACAGTACGCAGACGACGCATGGGTCTGCACACATACAGAGGCTGAACTCCAGGACATAGTCACCTTATTCACTGAGGCATACTAAAGCATGGGCCTTACACTAAACATCCATAAGACAAAGGTCCTCCACCAACCTGTCCCTGCTGCGCAGCCCTGGACAATGTGGACCATTTCCCATACCTTGGGAGCCTCTTATCAACAAGGGAAGACATTGACGATGAGATTCAACACCGCCTCCAGTGCGCCAGTGCAGCCTTCAGCCGCCTGAGAAAAGGAATGTTCGAAGACCAGCCCTCAATCTGCCACCAAGCTCATGGTCTACAGGGCTGTAGTAATACCTGCCCTCCTGTATGGCTCAGAAACATGGACCATGTACAGCAGACTCCTCAAGTCGCTGGAGAAATACCACCAGTGATGTCTCCGCAAGATCCTGCAAGTCCACTGGGAGGACAGATGCACCAACATTAGCGTCCTCGACCAGGCCAACATTCCCAGCATTGAAGCACTGACCACACTTGATCAGCTCCGCTCAGCAGGCCACATAGTTCGCATGCCTGACACGAGACTTCTAAAGCAAGCGATCTACTCGGAACTCCTTCTTGGCAAACGAGCCAAAGGTAGGTAGCGGAAACGTTTCAAGGACACCCTCAAAGCCTCCTTGATAAAGTGCAACATCCCCACCGACACCTGGGAGACCCTGGCCAAAGACCGCCCTAAGTGGAGGAAGTGCATCCGGGAGTGTCATTGCCAAGAGCATGCAGAAATCAAGCGCAGGCAGTGGAAAGAGCGTGCTACAAACCAGTCCCACCCACCCGTTTCCTCAACGATTGTCTGTCCCACCTGTGACAGGGATTGTGGTTCTCGTATTGGACTGTTCATTCACCTAAGGACTCACTTTTAGATTGGAAGCAAGTCTTCCTCGATTCCGAGGGACTGCCTATGATGACGAGGAAGAAATTGGTTAGGATCACTGAAGCTAGATTGGAGTGAGATTTTTCGTGTTGAAATAAGATTTTCATCTTAGGATGATGTCATCAAGAAGTATCCGAAGGTGTTCTGTGAAACAGGCAGTCCGATCCAAAGCTTCAAGGCGAGTGTCAGGGTACAGAACGGCCCTAGTCCAGGTTACTACAAGCCATGTCCCATACCATATGCACTCAAGGAGAAAGTTGAGCAAGAACTCAAAAGACTAGAGACTGAGAACATTATCTCTAAGATAGATCTATGTAATTGGGCTACACCCATTGTTGTTATACCTTAGTCAGATGGTAAGGTAAGGTTGTGTGATGATTATAAAATAACCGTAAACCAGATTCTAGAGGGTAATCTCCCCAATACATTGCCTAAAGTAGAAGATTTGTTCACAACACTGACAGGTGATCAGATCTTCTCAAAGTTGGATCTTACAAATGCTTTACAACTTGAACTAGCTGAGGCGTCCAAGTCATGCTTGGACCCTCCGTTCCAACCCCGACTCCTCTTGGGGGGGCCAAGAGGGCCCATGGGCGTCCGAGAGCGGTGGCGGGGGGTGGGGGCGGCGGTGGCAGAGAAGTGGCCGGGGGCCGAGAGTGGAATGGAAGAGAAAGAGAGACTGGGAGGAGAGAGAGAGCGGCTTGGGGAGAGAGAGAGAGAGAGAGGCTGGGGGAGAGAGAGAGACTGAGAGAGAGAGAGAGAGGCTGGGGGGGAGAGAGAGAGAGAGGCTGGGGGAGAGAGAGGCTGGGGGAGAGAGAGAGAGACTGAGGAGTAGAGAAGAGAGAGAGATTGGGGGAGAGAGAGAGAGGCTGCGGGAGAGAGCGAGAGAGAGAGAGAGAGAGACTGGGGGAGAGAGAGAGAGAGACTGGGGGAGAGAGAGAGAGAGGCTAGGGGAAAGAGAGGCTGGGGGAGAGAGAAAGAGACTAGGGGAAAGAGTGAAAGAGGCTGGGGGAGAGAGAGAGAGAGAGGCTGGGGGAGAGAGAGAGACTGGTGGAAATGGAGAGACTGGGGGAGAGAGAGGCTGAGGGGGGAGAGACACGGGTGGGAGAGAGACAGGGATAGGGGGAGGATCGGAGGGGAGAGAGGGAACTCGGGGAAGACGGATCATGTTCTTCAAACCCCCTACAAAGGACATCGTTGGAGTGGATGATATCCAGAACTCACGACACTGTCACTATACACTTCTTACCCAATAAACCTGTTAACAATCCGTACACAATACCTGCCCCATCTATGGTGCGGGGGGGCGGGGGCGGGGGGGGAGGATGTACTTGCGCTGGGGTAATATACTTTGGCTGGGGGAGGGATGTACTCGGACTAGGGTAAGCCACTTTGGCTGGCCCTTGCTGTCTTCTGGGGAGCTCTGTCCTCTGTCACTTCAGAAAGTCAAAGTGGATCGAGTTACAATTTGCAAAGTCAGTGAGACCTTGGGATGGGCGGTTCCAGTTGCACATTCCTGTGAAACTTCAGGGTGTGGCTTATCCTCCAAGGGGACCAATCATAGACAAAGGGTGGAGCCTGGTGGCCATTTTTGCAGTACAAATAAGCGCATCCGTAATATATTGCTCCACCTAGTGGACTACTGTGGCAATGCAGCCATGGCTGTAAATGCAATAAAGGCACCAGGTGACAGGTCACTTGACAAGTTCCTGAGTTGAAACAACCTTGTGAAGTCCTGTGTGTTTGTGAGGTCGCAAAGAATATACCATAGTCGCAACAGGTGCTATATAAGTGCAAGTCTTTCTTTTACGGCTTTATTTCAAGCATCCAAACCTTTTGTAAAAACATCAAAATTAAAAAGAGGCCATTCAGCCCATCACATAAATTCAGTTCTCAAACTTTCCCTAGTTCTTTTCAAACACCTATCCCATTCTATTGGAAATGATATTAAAGTCTCTGCCTCTCTTTTTCTTTTTCTAATGTCTGAGATAGGGGAACTTTAGAACTTTGTCGGTCCCAGGTACTTAATTACCTCTTAAATCAATCCGAGGCGGTGCGGTGGACTAAACACTGGCATTTAACCCCTGGGAGCTGGATTCAAATGATAGGCTTGTTGGGCAATCTGTAACGTCTCCAAGAATTTTTAGGGAGAGGAAACGGCTGTTGGGCTAAACAACCTGATTCCTTTTTGACTGACTTTCACATCCTCCATATCCCTCACGAAAAACACATCTAATTGCATGGGGAAGTCCTGTATATCTCCCATTTCGGTGGCCCTCACAAGTAACTTATTCAATCAATCCGTTTTTACGCAAAAAAAATTCTCCCTCCTAATTTCCCGCTCCTGCTCGCGGGTCTGACTTTGTAATTTAAGGTTTCAGCAGAAAACTTGTAATAGCTGCTGAATTCCTCCGCATCAAGGGAAATTCTACATATTATCACGAGTTAGAATTCAGAGGGTGGGACTCTGAGTGTTCTAACCAAGAACATTATACTAAGGATGAGGTACACAGCTGAGACCTTGATAATGACTGAAAGCTTTATAACCCAAGTACCCTATACTAGGGCTGACGTGTATAACTGAGGCAGTGTTTTAACCCGGGTGTCTTATACTGTTATGTGGCTCGGTGTCAAATTTTATTTGATAACGCTCCTGTGAAGCGCCTTGGGATGTTTGACCACATTAAAAGGCGCTATATAAATGTAGGTTGTTGTTGTTGGTGGGTGGAGGGTATAGCTGAAACAGTGTTATAAACTGAGTGCTTTATACTGGGGGGTGGACTATATAACCACGATAATGTTATAACTGACAGCCCGATACTGGAGTGAGATATAAAACTGAGACAGTTTGGGACCGAAATTGCCCCTTCCGATAAGGCCTCTGGCCGACCTTAAAGGGGAGGGCGCACTGCCGTGGCCGCCATGTTATTTTTTTTGTCAGCCGACTGCTAGGTCGGACCAACAATTATGGCCGCGGGTTCGGCCCGGCCACCAAAGGCAGCATGGCACCCCCTCTTGGTTGCTAGGCCGCTGGCCCTGGCCGAAACCCTCTCTGATGGCCGAGTGTTTGCCACTAAAGTGGCTGCAGAGTTCGCAACGGCCCTCCCCTTTAACTGAAGGAGAGCGACGTTGTGACGCGCCAGCGCGATGATGTCATTAGCACATCATCGCGCCAGCGCTGCTGACAGACAGCCTCGGCTAATCCACCCCGCCCCCCACTTCCGCTCCCCATGATGAGGCCACTTCGACGGTTAGGCCCCCCCCCATACCGAAACAGGTAGGTGCGCCTCGTTTCGGGCGGTGGGCAATTTAGTCCGCTTTATATCTAGACACTTGTACTGGGGGTGGGGTGTAAAACTTGGACCAGAAGGATGGGGGTGTATAACCAAGGCAGTATTCTAACCAAGGACTTGTCATCAGTACCAATAGAGCCCTTGATCTCTGCAAGAAAAGGTGACAATATTTACTGTATTTTTTCAGGAAGGATGTGGAACAGGTACTTGAAATTGAAGATCCAATTCAGCTAACTGGAGACAACCCTGAGATGAAGCAGAGCAAAAAGATAACGAAGGGTATACTTCTTTGCATCCCATATGCAGCGTCTATCGGAGGAATCGGCACTTTGACAGGAACACCACCGAACCTCACCCTTACTGGTCAGCTGAAAAGGTGGTAATAGATTTCTAATGCTCGGGTTCAAAAAGAAACAAAGTTGTTCAAAGTTTTAAGCGTTAGTGCCACGAAAACAGAGATACACGCAGCTACAAGTGCACCAGCCGGGACCAGGAAGATCCCAGGTTTGATACCTGGTTTGTGTTGAGTAAACTAAGCTCAGCTGAGGTGAGCAGAAGGAGGGGGGAAATGATGAGATGCTGGAAAATGTACATGCGAGGCGACATTGTGAGGGCGGGATATGGGTTTACTGTGATGCCCTCCTCATCCCACCACGGCAGCTGGGGTATTTAAATTCAATTAAATAAATCTGTAATTTTTTAAAAAGCTAGTTTCAGTAATCATCATCATAGGCAGTCCCTCGGAACCGACCATGTAGTTTGCTGACATTTATGGAAGAGCAGCATGGTTCTGTCAGTTCAGGAAATGATGGAAGAGAAGGGGAAGAATTGAGGGAGTGGAGGAGAAACTCATTGAAGTATACTGTATTATTTTACTGCATAAAATGGCAGATAACATCTAGCTACCCTCTAGCTCCTGCTGCCTCATCCAACTCCTATTCAGAGAAGCCCGATCATTCTACATTTACACCATTAAAGCCAATTGAAATAAGAATCGGTAGAGATGTAAAACAGGCTGCCGACTCCCATCCCAAAGCGCATTGCAGCCAATGAAGTCAAAAGTGCAGCCACTGTTGTAATGTAGGAAACTCAGCAGCCAATTTTCACACAGCAAGCTCCCACAGCAATGTGATAATGACCAGATAATCTGTTTTAGATGTTGGTTGAGGGATAAATATTGGCCAGGACACTGGGGATAGCTCCCCTGCTCTTCGTCCCAAGAGATCTTTTACGTCCACCTGAGAGGGCAGACAAGGCCTCGGTTTGATCGTCTCATCTGAAAGACGGCACCTCCGACAGCGCAGCGTTCCCTCAGCACTACACTCCCTCTAGTGGCAACCTAGATTTTTTGCGCTCAAGTCTCTGCAGTGGGACTTGATCCCACAACCTTCTGACTCAGGGGCTAGAGTGGTACCTTGTTCTTAATTTTTGTATGTTTGCAAATCTAGATCGGCAATCTCAGAGGCACGAGATCACGTTGCCTCCCTAACCTGAGGGCAAGCAACGGGCTGGAAGAAGATGGGGGTCAAAGGGCTGGCAACACTAGGAGGAACTGAAAAAACTGATTTCCAGAAAGCGCACCTTCATTTACACTTATGGGGAGTCCAAAACTAGTGGTTACCGATATGAAATAGTCAACAAATAAATCCAATAAGGAATTCAGGAGAAATTTCCTTACCCAGAGAATGATTAGAATGTGGAACTTGCTACCACAGGGAGTAGTTGAGGCGAATAGCATAGATGCATTTAAGGGAAAGATGGATAAGCACATGAGACAGAAATGAATAGACGGTTATGCTGGTGGGGTGAGATGAAGAGGGGTGGGAGGCGGTTCGTGTGGAGCATAAACACCGGCACGGACCAGTTGGGCCAAATGGCCTGTTTCTGTGCTGTACATTCAATGTAATATCTGTCATTAATTCTTAATAATTATATCAATCTACTGTTGAAGCGTTTATAATTTGAGTTCTTTTGTCATGTCAGCCTTTACCCTCAGTCGTATGAGTGGACTTTCGGCTCCTGGTTCCTGTTTTCATTCCCTCTCGCTGCAGTTTTGCTGATATGCGGGTGGCTTTGGCTCTCACTCTACCATGGAGGACTCAACCTAAGGTACAAAGTGGCATCGTGGGTACCGAACATAAATGTAGTAATTGCCAGGTAAAAAGCTGATGTCATGTTTCAGTACAGCGCAGGCATGTCTCTGCGCAGTGTCAGCCATGGCTCAGTGGGCAGCACCCTCGCCTCTGTGTCAGGAGGTTGTGGGTACACACTCCCAGTCCTGAGACTGTTGAGCACAAAAATCTAGGCTGACACGCCCAGTACTGTGCTGAGGGAGTGCTGCACTGTCGGAGCCGCCGTCTTTCGTATGAGAAGTTAAACCGAGGCCCTGTCTGCTCTCTCAGGTGGATGTAAAAGATCCCATGGCACTATTTCGAAGAAAAGCAGGGTGTTCTGGCCAATATGTATCGTTCAATCAACGTAACAAAAACAGATTATCTGGTCATTATCAAATTGCTGTTTGTGGAAGCTTGCTTATGCGCAAATTGGCTGTCGCGTTTCCTACATTACAACAGCGACTACACTTCAAATGTCCTTTGTTGGCTGTAAAGTGCTTTGCGACTTCCTGAGGTGATGAAAGATGCTATATAACTGGAAGTCTTTAATTCTTGATAGCCCAACCCACCTTCCACTAGCTTAGTACCATCTGCAATAGTAAGCAGTTTGCATTGGATTCTGCATCCAAGCCATTAATACAGATTAGGAAAGCTGTAAAGCGCTTTGAGACGTCCGGTGGTCGTGAAAGGCATTATATCAGTATCGGCTTCTATAGGCTTGACGATGTAAACCAAGTAATTGTTCACCTGCAGGATGTGGGAGTGAAAGTCCGTATTACCCGAATAACTTGCTGTTCACTCTGCGCAGACGGTGAGATCAGCTGGGTTAAAAGTTCAAACAGCATTCTGATGAGCATGGTTTGTATATTTGCTAAGAGGATTTTGGGGAAAGGATGTCTTCAGGGGAACGATAATGGTAGGATATGTAAGAGTCATTCAGCCATTTAAAAAAAAATTGTTCCTGCGGTGTGGGCATCACTGGCAAGGGCTGTATTTACTGCCCATTCCTAATTACCCTTGAGAAGGTGGTGATGAGTCGCCTTCTTGAACCGCTGCAGTCCACGTGGTGAAGGTACTCCCTCAGGGCTGTTAGGGAGGGTGTTCCAGGATTTTGACCCAGCGACGATGAAGGAACGGCGATATATTTCCAAGACAGGATGATGTGTGATGTGGAGGGGAACGTGGAGATGGTGGTGTTCCCATGCGCCTGCTGCCCTTGTCCTTCTAGGTGGTAGAGGTCGCGGGTTTGGGAGGTGCTGCCGAAGAAGCCTTGGCGAGTTGCTGCAGTGCATCTTGTAGATGGTGCACACTGCAGCCACGGTGCGCCGGTGGTGGAGGGAGTGAATGTTGAAGGTGGTGAATGGACTGCTTTGTCCTGGATGGTGTCGAGCTTCTTGAGTGTTGTTGGAGCTGCACTCATCCAGGCAAGTGGAGAGTATTCCATCACACTCCTGACTTGTTCCTTGTAGATGGTGGAACGGCTTTGGGGAGTCAGGAGGTGAGACATTCGCTGCAACATACCCAGCCTCTGACCTGCTCCTGTTGCCACGGTATTTATGTGGCTGGTCCAGTTAAGTTTCTGGACAATGATGACCCCTAGGATGTTGATAGTGGGGAATTCAGCAATGGTAATGCTGTTGAATGTCAAGGGGCGATGGTTAGACTCTCGCTTGTTAGAGATAGTCATTGCCTGGCATTTGTGTGGCGTGCATATCTGAAAGTGTTAACTTGATAACTCTGTTTCGGTTTTATTGCGTGTAGTAAAATAATTAGAAGAGTTGGGTGCCTGATTGTTTAGTTTGAGTTGTTGTTCGCATTTGTGTGTACCTTTGATGTACCAGGATTTATTTGTAGCGTGTATGGAATGTAGTGATCAAAGGCAAATTTAGTATGAGAAATATAAAGAAATACTGTTGTGCAGCATACACTGGAATCATGATTAGTGTGCATCTCAAAAGCAGCAGGCAGTCACCGGTTTTGTGAAGTGTGTGTGTCTTAGTAGCTCTCGTACTTGTTTTGTGTGGTATGAAGTTCCAATACAGACCTGAGCCTGCCATTACTACAACTGAGTGTGTGTGTGTGTGTGTGTGTGTGTGTGTAATCTGACGTTTAAAGCAACAAAACGAAAAAAAACAAGAAAGGAGCCCAACACAAGGTGGTGCTGCAGGGATTCAAGGGGAGTCATTTTGACTTGAGACAGTAAGTGTAAAACATGCGACGGTCGACTCGGTCACTTGTTAAATGCCTCTCCTGATCTTCAATAGAAATGAAAATTAAGAGAGGTGCCCGGGCTGACAACGCACGATATCGTTTCGTCCAAAGTCAAAATTGCCCACCATATTTTTGCATAGCATCACACATAGGCAGTAAATGGACAATATAAATGTTTTCCCTCAAATGGAGTTTATCAGTAAAATTGGTGTGAAGCTACCGTGTGAACAATAGGGAGTAGACAGCAGCCCGAAGGTACATTCCAGCCAGGAGGCGCCGCAGTGCAGAGATGGCCACCGACCCCAGCTGAAGCTCATGGGGTCAGGGAGCAAGGCTGGGAGAACCAGGCCTTTGGCAGTGTTCGTGGGCGGGGGTGGGGGGGGGGGGGTGGAAACGCAACAGTGGTGGCCCCTTCACCCGGACGGACGCCGGCAGCAGCTGGAATGAGGGGGTTCCGGGAATCCGCCCTGAAAAGCATTCCCCGAGTGGCCACTTTACCCTCCAAAGGAAATTCTGCGTCCCTCATCCTCGGGGCTCCAGGCATCGACTCCAGCCTGGACGGGGCGCCCCCCCCCCCGCCACCCTCAGACGGGTCTGACTACTATACCTTTTGGCCAGGTACTCCTGGCAAGACCGGAAGTATCATATGTACCCCGCGTCCCGACTGAGAGCCTACCAGCAGGAATCCTCGTCGGAAGGACTGTTGAGTTTTCAGGGCCCATGTGCACACCATGTTTGATTCCACCTTGTGTGTATTGTAATTGGTTGAGCTGGCGGTGGTCCTTGTTAGTTTACAACATTTTTAACTTGCCTGCAAACTGTGTCACAATGCAAGTTAATTGACAGTTCTCAACGAGGGTGAAGTATGTGGCCCCTCAATGCTATGAGGTCCCCAAGCAAGCGCTCTGCTCGGAACTCCTACACGGCAAGCAAGCCCCAGGTGGGCAGAGGAAACGTTTCAAGGACACCCTCCAAGCCTCCTTGATAAAATGCAACATCCCCACCGACACCTGGGAGTCCCTGGCCAAAAACCGCCCTAAGTGGAGGAAGTGCATCCGGGAGGGCGCTGAGCACCTCGAGTCTCGTCGCCGAGAGCGTGCAGAAAACAAGCGCAGGCAGCGGAAGGAGCGTGCGGCAAACCAGACTCCCCATCCACCCGTTCCTTCAACAACTGTCTATCTCACCTGTGACAGAGACTGTAATTCCCGTATTGGACTGTTCAGTCACCTAAGAACTCATCTTTAGAGTGCAAGCAAGTCTTCCTCGTTTTTGAGGGACTGCCTATGATGATGATGAGGTCTACTCTAAGTCACCTCCCCCCACTCCTGCCACAGTGAAGATGCACTGTTCCCTTCCCCCATTAAGTCATTGTGGATTAAAGGCTCCTTCCCACTACCTGGCATTGTTGCAATGATGTTCGTTAGTTCCCAGGCAAGCCTGGTGGAGTTACCTGGAGGGAGGGCGGACTGGCATTTCCTGGCTCACCTCTGTTGCAGCCAGCTGTCTATAGGCCAGTCTCAGACTGGGATTGATTGGACTCTGTATTGAGCCACAACAGGGCTGGGTTCCAAAGCAAGAAGATTGGTGTCCATTGGTTAGCACATCAAACACTGTCGTGATGTGGAATTATAACACCTGACAATGCAGATTAGTCTCGTCACATAATGCAGCTTTGCACCACATCCTGAATGGGAGGAGGAGAGCCAAGTGAATCTCAGCCACAGGGAGCCCTGGGACTATGACAAGTTGTTACTCTTTGGGTAGGAATTCTTAACATCAACCATTGAACAGCAGAGCTCAATATTCAACATGGCAGCACAAAAGTACAAGTTGAACTTCCTAAATCCAGAACTGCCGATTCGGAACCACCCCTCGTCCAGAACCATTCGCGGTAACACCGACATGAGCAAATTGAAGTACTTCCTCGCTGCCGACTCCCGTAATCGCTGGCCTGATCCCGCGATCCACTGCCCCCCCCCCCCCCCTCCTGCCCGCCATGATTTCTCTGCTGCACTCCCAGCCCTAAGCCAGCCAGCCCGATATCCTCTTGCTCAGCACCTGTACCATTTAACGTGACCACCTCTCGTCCGGAAAAATCCCTTATCCAGAACAGGCCAGGTCCCGAGAGTTCCGGATAAGGGAGTTTCAACCTTTACTTCCTCTTAACACTGCTTATTAACTCTGAGGATTATTGCATCATTTCAGTTAATGCAAAATTTGCCTTGTACTTTAACTGCAAATTGTTATTGCAATGAACCAATAATCAGAGTTAAGCAACGGGATTTGTTAGAGGTTTCCAGAATGATCAATGACAACAACCTACTTGCTGGCAGGACAAGTCGATAATGCTGTTTAAAAAGGCACACGTGATCCTTGGCTTCATAAATAGAGGCATAGAGTACAAAAGCAAGGAAGTTATGCTAAACCTTTATAAGATGCAGATTAGGCTCCAGCTGTCGTATTGTGGCCAATTCTGGGCACCACATTTTAGGAAGGATGTCAAGGCCTTGGAAAGGGTGCAGAGAAGATTTGCGAGAATGGTACCTGGGATGAAAGACTTCAGTTATGTGGAGAGACTAGAAAAACTGGGCTGGTTCTCCTGAGAGCAGAGAAAGTTAAGGGGGGATTTATTACGAGGTGTTCAAAATCTGGTGGGTTTTGATAGATTAAATAAGGAGAAACTGATTCCAATGGCAGGAGGGACGATAATCAGAAGACACAAATTTAAAATAATTGGCAAAAGAACCAGAGACGAGATGAAGATAATTTTTTTTTGCGCAGTGAAAAGAAAGGCTTGCATTTTCAAAGCGCTTTTCACGACCACTGGATGCCCAAAGCACTTTACAGCCAATGAAGTACTTTTTGAAGTGTAGTCACTATTGTAATGTAGGCAACACGGCAGCCAATTTGCGCACAGCAAGCTCCCACGAATAGCAAGGTGGTAATGATCACACATTCAGTTTTTTCTTATGTTGATTGAGGGATAAACATTGGCCAGGACACTGGGGATAACTCCTCTGCTCGTCTTCAAAATAGTGCCATGGGCTCTCTTAAGTCCACATGAGAGAGCAGACATCTCATCCAAAAGATGACCTCCAACAGTGCAGCACTCCCTCTCGTGTCAGCCTAGATTTTTCTGCTTAAGTCTCTGGGGTGGGACTTGAACCCACAACCTTCCATGATCCTCGAGGCAAGGGTGCTACCCACTGAGCCACTGGCTGATAGAGAGTCAGCATGCTCTGGAATCCAACTAACTCATTGCACAATAGGCAAAATAGCAAAACTGTGGAACACAAAATAAAAGTATGGAAAATGTGCACATCCTGAACGGGAACTCATCAGAGAGCCTTTTAATGATAGAAATTTCTCGAAATACACGATAGACCTTTCATCGCCTGAAAAAAAGGAAACATATCAGTTAGCGTTTTGGAATCTGGAGTTCTAATGAAAGCTACACAACTGAAATATTACTCGATCTTTTCCCTTGTATGTTTCCAGTGTTTTCTATTTTCGTTTTGGATTTCCTGAATTTGCAACATTATTCTCAGATTTAATTTTTTTTTCGTTTCTTAGATCATTGTGGGGAAAACGCACAGACTCAGAATGCAGAGCACATGCTTTAATCAAGGCAGAATACGCACTGCTGGGGCCAATAACGTGCGTATATACTGCAGTGAATGTGCTTTCAGCCTTGGCTGTAGTTGTGTGCGGTGATAAAACAAAGAAATAAAAAGCAGAAAATGCTGGAAATACTCAGCAGCTCAGGCAGCGTCTGTGGAGTGAGAAACAGAGTTCACATTTCAGGTCTGTGACCCTTTGCCAGAAGGTCATCGACCTGAAACTTTAACTCTGTTTCATAGAATGATACAGCACAGAAGGAGGCCATTCGGCCCATCGTGCCTGTGCCGGCTCTTTGGTAGAGCTGTCCAATTAGTCCTACTCCCCGTAGCCCAGCAAATTTATCTTTTTCAAGTATGTAGCCCATTCCCTATTGACAGATATGATTGCATCTGCTCTCACCGCCCTTTCAAGTAGTGGATTCCAGATCCTAGTAATGTACAATCAACTGCTGGTGCAGTGGGTACCACCCCTTGCCTCTGCAATCATGGAAAGTTGTGGGTTCAAATCCCATCCCAGGGACTTGAGGAAGGCACTAGAGGGAGTGCTGCACTGACAGAGGTGCTGTCCCTCCATAGATAGGAACTAGAGGGGGTGCTGCACTGTTGGAGGTGCTGTCCCTCCACAGATAAGACACTAAAGGGAGTGCTGCACTGGCAGAGCTGCTGTCCCTCCACAGATGCTGCCTGACCAGCATGTTCTGTTTTAATTCCAGCATCCGCAGCATTTTGCTTTTGGAATAAAACAAAGATGTAGAAGTGAGCCCGCGGCTGGGAAATTCTACAGGCCTTTTGGATCTCGGACTGCGTAACTTGGAACCCATTCAATGCGCTTTAAACCCAATTTCAAAAGAGCACTCCCTAATAATCCCTCCGACATCAGACAGCCTAGTTGTCTATCTGCGTAAGACTGCTGACCTAGTGCCAAATTGGGACAGTTAACTCCCGGTTACTCGGAACTGGATGCTGGTTGACCCAAATCCGTTTCCTTTTTTTGGCGTGTCAGGAAGTCCTGAGCCAGTGAAACAAATTAATTTGTAGAAGAAATGGCAGCAGACGTGTCAAGTAAAGACTATCGGGTCTTTGGATTTCAAGCCGGTCTTTGTAGGTCTCTTTGAAAGTGCTGGATAGTGAACCGAGTTGCATGGACTATTCACATTCCCATGGTCTTAGCATCCTCCAAGAATAATCTGACAAGATGGCTTGTATGGCAAGTGCCCAAATTGTACTAAACCATACATATGAGGAACCTTCCAGGTTGACCTCTTGTGTGCATTGACTTTGTTGATACTAGCCAGAGCTCTGTGAGGTGTGACAATTGACCACAGTGTCCCAGATCTTAGGTAGGGAAAAAATGTATCGTGTCCCTGCTTCCGATCACTGTCCTTCCTGGACTTTGAAAGAAAGAAAGGACTTGCAATTTAATACAGCGCCTTTCATGACCTCAAGACGTCCCAAACCGCTTCACAGCCAATGAAGTACATTTGAGGTGTAGTCACTGTTGTAATGTAGGAAATGTGACAGCCAGTTTGCGCTCAGCAAACTCTCACAAACAGCAATGCGATAATGACCAGATAATCATTTTTTTGTTAGGTTAATTGAGGGATATGTACCTGAAAATGTTTTTGCAAGGCTACAGGGAAAGGACGGGGGAGTGGGACTAGCTGAGGTATTTTTGCAGAGAGCCAGCACGGGCTCGATGGGCTGAATGGCTTCCTTCTGTGCTGTAACCATAAATATTGGCCAGGACGCCGGGGATAACTCCCCTGCTCTTCTTCGAAAATAGTGCCATGGGATCTTTTACATCCACCTGAGAGAGGGCTAGAGAAACTGGGGTTGTTCTTCTCCTTAGAAAGAAGAAGAAAGACTTGCATTTATATAGCGCCTTTCATGAACACAGGATGTCCCAAACCGCTTTATAGCCAATGAAGTACTTTTGAAGTGTAGTCACTGTTGTAATCTGCGCACAGCAAGCTCCCACAAACATCAACGTGATAATGACTAGATAATTTATTTTAGTCATGTTGGTTGTATGTGCAAGTTATGTGAAGATATGATTATGCTTAGATTGGATGTCTGAATATTCATGTCTGGGAAACTCGCACTATCTAGCCTCACACATGTTGAATAGCCTTGGGTGAGGTATAATCATAGAAATTTACAGCACGGAAGGAGACCATTTCGGCCCATTGTATCCGTGCCGGCCGACCAAGAGCTAGCCAGCCTAATCCCACTTTCCAGCTCTTGGTCCGTAGCCCTGTAGGTTACGGCACTTCAAGTGCATATCCAAGTATTTGTTAAATGTGAGGCTTTTTGTCTCTACCACCCTTTCAGGCAGTGAGTTCCAGACCCCCACCACCCTCTAGGTGAAGAAGTTTCCCCTCATTTCTCCTCTAAACCTCCCTCCATTTACTTTGAATGTATGCCCCCTGGTTGTTGACCTCTCCACCAAGGGAAACAAGTTCTTCCTATCCACTCTATCTAGGCCCCTCATAATTTTATACACCTCAATCAAGTCTCCCCTCAACCTCCTCTGTTCCAAAGAAAACAGAACCAGCATCTCCAATCTTTCCTCATAGCCAACTGGAACTAGAAGGCCTGCTGGTACCTGTGGAACTGTACTCCAACAGGGAGAACTTTTTTTGCCCCTATCTCCACTTTTTCCCCCAAATATCCCCCCTCCTCCTCTGCTGAGGCTGTTGACTCCCTTCATGGAGCAATTTCCTGGGCATCCGTCATCTATGGTCACAAGTGGCCATTCGTCATCGAATAACCAGGCAGACTGTAAGGCAGCTATTCAGTTGTGGGATGGAGTCAAAACCAAGCCGGAGCCCGCTCTCACCAGCATCCACACACACACACTTTCTGCAGGGATTAGCTAAATCACAATCGGGAACGGGAACCCGAGCCGATTCCCTCCTCCCAACTTAGGGATGTAGAAACCAATTATAGCACTGCTGCCATCGTCCCAGCTGAGATTATCTAGCTCAGCACAGACGAGCACTCAAGCTTGGTTCTATCCAGGTATGCCTAGCTCAGTTACTCACTGGCTTAAGCTTATGCCATCCAGGGAGCGGACAATGGAGAAAGTTGTAAAGCCAAACCTGATCATTGAAAAATTGCAATCTCTGATTTTATCCCTCCACCCCGTACCCTTCCCCTCATCTTTGCCACAATGGAGCGTGAACTAACATGTAACGCTCAGTCAGGCTGAGAATTGGTGGTTAAAAAAAACCACCCAAGCTATTTGTTGTCAGCTGTGGCTCAGTGGGCAGCACACTTGCCTCTGAGTCAGAAGGTTGTGGGTTCTAAAACCCACTGTAGGGACTTGAGAATATAAATCTAGGCTGACACTCCAGTGCAGTGCTGCACTGCCAGAGGTGCTGTCTTTCAGAAGAGACATTAAACAGAGGCCCTGTCTGCTCTCAGGTGGATGGAGTACAAAAGCAGGGAGGTCCTGCTGCAACTGTACAGGGTATTGGTGAGGCCGAACCTGGTGTGCAGTTTTGGTCACCTTACTTAAGGAAGGATATACTGGCTTTGGAGGGGGTACATAGACGATTCACTAGGCTGATTCCGGAGATGCGAGGGTTACCTTATGATGATAGACTGAGCAGACTGGGTCTTTACTCGTTGGAGTTCAGAAGGATGAGGGATGATCTTATAGAAACATTTAAAATCATGAAAGGGATAGACAAGATAGAGGCAGAGAGGTTGTTTCCACTGGTTGGGGAGACTAGAACTAGGGGGCACAGCCTCAAAATACGGGGGAGCCAATTTAAAACCGAGTTGAGAAGGAATTTCTTCTCCCAGAAGGTTGTGAATCTGTGGAATTCTCTGCCCAAGGAAGCAGTTGAGGCTAGCTCATTGAGTGTATTCAAGTCACAGATAGATAGATTTTTAACCAATAAGGGAATTAAGGGTTACGGGGAGAGGGCGGGTAAGTGGAGCTGAGTCCACGGCCAGATCAGCCATGATCTTGTTGAATGGCGGAGCAGGCTCGAGGGGCTAGATGGCCTCCTCCTGTTCCTAATTCTTATGTTCTTACGGACGTAAAAGATACCATGGTACTATTTTGAAGAAGAGCAGGGGAGTTATCCCCAGTGTCCCAGGCCAATATTTATCCCTCAACATAACAAAAGCAGATTATCTGGCCATTGTTGCATTGTGGTGTGTGGGAGCTTGCTGTGCGCAGATTGGCTGTCGCATTTCCCACATTACAACCGTGACTGCACTTCAAAAGTACTTCACTGGCTGTAAAGCTCTTTGAGGTGTCCGGTGGTTGTGAAAGGTGCTATGTAAATGCAAGTCTTCTTTCTAATAAAAAGTTAATGGCCTCATGTGGGTAGGCAGCCCTAGAACGTCACAAAATGGTGACCAGCTATTTGGGACTGTTGCCACGCCATGTGGTTGAGTCACATGTCAACTTCTCGCGTTCCCTGCTGGCCACTGGCGCTTTCCTCCTGACTACACCACTCACTGCCTCTGGTTGTCTCTGCAGGTTTGCCAAGGTTGCTGTATCCGTCTTCTTCGGCCTGTTTGTGATTTTGCTATTGACACAAAATCAAAGACAGTTGGGACACAGTCTTTGAACCCAAGTAAGCTCTGGGCCATGCTCTGTCTTTGTTAGCACTTACAGAAGTTGAATTTTATGGCAGTTTCCGGCACAGAGGCTCCCAGTGAGGGAGATGCCAGCTCTCAGGTAAACAGAAAACCACACGTGGACTGAATTTGAATGTAAGCCCCAGTGAACTGCAATGCACAAACCCATTGTTCCATCCACTGCCTTATTATCCGAATATTCTCAGTGTTCCTCTGAGGCACTTCCTTCAGGTGCTTTTCCACAACCTAACTGGGTTTCCCCCATCATTTCTCCAACCTCGCTTTTCATAGCATCCTCATTGTTTGATGAAAAAATATTTTTTTCATCTTTATTGTAAAACTGCTAGGAGCAGTGGTGGGAAAACCACTAGAGACCATTGTAATGTATTTGCTTCTTGGGTTCTTTGCTTAAGAACTCATAGCAACACATTGCTATTAGTTGCTTTACTGACAAAGGTTTAGCAATCACACTGCACATTACCAGTTCATCCACCAGGCTCACAACTGCATACCTCATCGTGGATGACCTCGACCCAACTGACTGGGGTTTTATTGAGTCTTGTGAACGTCACGTGACTAGCTAAGCCACTCACAATGCAAACCTGTGAACATACTCACAGGTGCGTACATTACAACTAACACCAAGGATAAAATTAATACTCACTTGGAGGGGAAGCATGGATTTGGTAAAGTCAAATCGTGTCCGATGAACCGGATTGATTACTTTGATGAAGCAACAGAGAGGGTTGATCAAGGTAGTGCAATGGATGTTGTATATATGGACTTTCAAAAAGCGTTTGATAAAATATCTCATAGCAGACTTATTTGGAAAATAGAAACACATGGGATTAAAGGAACGGTAGTAACTTGGGTATGTAATTGGCTAAGGGATAGGAGGTGGAGAGTGGTGATGCATGGCTATTTTTCTGTCTGACGACCAGAAAACTGCCCTTCAGATGGGCCATGCAGGAGTCTCTGGAATCTCCATAGGTTTACATAGCAATAACTTACAGGGTACAGCAGGATAGTGGTTATGTCACTGGACTAGTAATCCAGAGGTTTGGACTAATGATCCAGCGACATGAGTTCAAATCCCACCACAGCAGCTGGGGGAATTTAATTAAATAAATCTGGAATTTAAAAAGAAAAGCTAGTATCAGTAATGGTGACCGTGAAACTGCCATATTGTCGTAAAAACCCATCTGGTTCACTCGTGTCCTTTAGGGAAGGAAATCTGCCGTCCTTACCCAATCTGGCCTATAAGTGACTCCAGACCCACAGCAATGTGGTTGATTCTTAATTGCCCTCTGACATGGCCAACCAAGCCTCTACGACAAAGTCAGCACTGTAGGAGTACCTACACCACATGGATGGCTGCGGTTAAAGAAAGCAACTCACCACCACCCTCTCATGGGCAATAAATGCCAGCCTTGCCAGTGACACACACACCCACATCCTGTGAACAAATAAATTATAAAAAGAATGAGTGGATGGAAAGTCATGGGCAATAGAGGAAAAACCCCGATTCTTATCTGCCTTCTGAAATGGCGGCTCACCACCACGTTTTCAAGGGCAGTTAGGGATGAGCAATAAATGTCGGCCTTGCCACATCCTATTAATGAATTTAAAATGTTTTTACGAGAGCGTAGAGAAATTTCCAAAGGCACTTTGAAGAGCCAAATCAATAAACTATATGCTGACCCAAAGAAGGAAATATTAGGGGGTAATCGAAGAGGAGGCTTTTCAACAGGGTCAAAGAAGTTGAGGGAGTTGGAGAGACAGAGGCATTTAGGGAGGAATTTCCAGAGTGTGGGGCCTCGGGCAGCTGAGGTCACAGCAACCAATGGTGAGATGAATGGAGAAGTTGCAGAAATTGCTCGAGTCAGAGAAAGAGAATAGAAGCCGGTCAGAGGCTGGGTATTCTGTGACGAGTGTCTCACCTCCTGACTCCCCAAAGCCTTTCCACCATCTACAAAGCACATAAGAAATAGGAACAGAAGTAGGCCATTTGGCCCCTTGAGCCTGCTCCACTATTCAATAAGATCATGGCTGATCTGATCATGGACTCAGCTCCACTTCCCTGCCCGCTCCCCATAGCCCTTTACTCTCTATCGCTCAAAAACCTGTCTATCTCCACCTTAAATATATTCAAAGATCCAGCCTCCACAGCTCTCTGGGGCAGAGAATTCCATAGATTTACAACCAAGAGAAGAAATTCCACCTCATCTCAGTTTTAAATGGGCGGCCCCTTATTCTGAAACCATGTCCCCTAGTTTTAGTTTCCACTATGAGTGGAAATATCCTTTCTGCTTCCACCTTGTCGAGCCCCCTCATTATGTTATATGTTTCGATAAGATCATTCTTCTGAACTCCAATGTGCATAGGCCCAACCTACTCAACCTATCTTTATGTCAACCCCCTCGTCTCCAGAGTCAACCCAGTGAACCTTCTCTGAACAGCCTCCAATGCAAGTGTGTCCTTCCTTAAATACGGAGACCAAAACTGTACGCAGTATTCTAGGTGTGGCCTTACCAATACCCTGTACAGTTGTAGCAGAACTTCTCTGCTTTTATACTCTCCACAAGGCAGGAGTGTGATGGAATACTCTCCACTTGCCTGGATGAGTGCAGCTCGAACAGCACTCAAGAAGCTCAACACATTCCAGGACAAGCAGCCCGCTTGATTGGCACCCCATCTACCACCATAAACATTCACTCCCTCCACCACCGGCGCACCGTGGCTGCATGTGTACCATCTACAAGGGGCACTGCTGCAACTCACCAAGGCTTCTTCGGCAGCACCTCCCAAACCCGCGATCTCTACCACCTAGAAGGACAAGGGCAGCAGGCGCATGAGAGCACCATCATCTCCAAGTTTCTCTTCACGTTACACACCATCCTGACTTGGAAATATATCGCTGTTCCTTGATCGTTGCTGGGTCAAAATCCTGGAACTCCCTCCCTAACAGCACTGTGGGAGCACCTTCACCACATGGAACACAGCAATTCAAGAAGGTGGCTCACCACCACCTTCTCAAGGGAAATTAGGAATGGGCAATAAATGCCGGCCTTGCCAGCAACACCCAAATCCCAGCAACAAATGAAAACAAATCTATGGAGAACTATGAAGGTAATAGTGTGGGGTCTGGATGAGAGCCATTGTGGTTAGTTTACATTATTTAAGCACAATTTTAAGATCATAAGAAATAGGAGCAGGCGTAGGTCATTTGGCCCCTCAAGCCTGCTCAGCCATTCAATAAGATCATGGCTGATCTTCTACCTCAACTCCACTTGCCTGCACTATCCCCATATCCGTTGATTCCCCTTAATATCAGTGTCTTCCTAAAATGTGCCCCTTACCCTCATGACCATTCGCTGCTCATTTCATCTTCTATAGTTATATTTCTTTCCTGTCTAATAAAAGCAGATAAAAGTTCAAAGACTCCTGTAAAATCTTAAGAATGTGAAATTATAAAGCAAGCTTATTTTTCTTCTATTAGCTCCTAGTTATGTCTCAGATGCTGTGATTGGAATAGCAATCGTTATTTTAATGTTCATCTTCCCCTCACGGAAACCTTCGTTCAAGTGGAAAATTAATCCCAAAGTATGTCCAGTTCACTTATTGATAATGTGAGGCACTAACATATTGTACCAGCTTCTTAGAGAGGTTCAATCGATTCCTATTTGCTCAATCAGAAGAAGAGTAATCGAGGGTTCTGCTCCTGATCGTTTTATGGATAATACATGTGTACGTGAAAAAAACCCGCAACTAAGTGACCAAGCCACATGCCAAACATAAAGATAAATAAACCCAAGAAAAAAAGATTTCATTTTTGTCACGCTTATAAATATCAAATATACTTTTAAATTGCAGTTGGTTTTGATAATAGAACAACAAGATAATAAACCATCTCAAAAGTTCCATGATGTTCTAAACCAGAAGAGAAGAATAGGATGCAAGGTGGTGTGAGCCTGTCGATGTATCATTACTCTGTCACACCTTGTCAGATCTAGCTACCTTATTTTACATCCCTTTCACCCTACCATTGGCCATCAGCTGTCCAAGCCGTCCACACTCTGAAATTCTCTCCCTCAATCCCTCTAACTCCCTCTCCTCCTTTAAGATCCTGCTTAAAGCCCACCTCTTTCATAGAATCATAGAACAGTTACAGCATGGAAGGCCATTCAGCCCATCGAGCCCGTGCCGGCTCTCTGCAAGAGCACCTCAGCTAGTCCCACTCCCCCGCCCTTTCCCTGTAGCCCTGCAATTTATTTTCTTTCAGGTATTTATTTGTTGTGTATGCAATAACTCAATAGGCTGAATACTATAAATTCCGAACAGGTACAGACCTGGCTCTACTTTATTAGGGCCCAAAGTGATTACATTACAAGACGGCTGGCCTTTTATACCTGGGCTGCTCACACGTGCGTTCAGCCCAATGACCTCTGACAATGGCGCCACCTGGTGGCTACATATATGACAATATCCCCCTTTAAGATATTAGTAACAGTCTTTTTACAAATTGAGACGGTCCGGGGCTTTCTGCTCCCGAGTTGAACGTCTCAGTTTAACTCCAGCCTTGGGCGAGTGTTCTGAGTCTGTTATGACTGGGGGCTGGGTAGCCGATCTGATGGGATTGGCAATGACCACGTCAGGGATTGAAAGTCCAGATTCATTGACCATGTCAGTGATTGAAAGTCCATATTCATTGATGACAGCGGAGTCCTCTGATGACTGAGGGTAGGTTGGTTGATCACTGATTGTGTCTTCCTCAGACTGTTCCGGTTCATCCATGTACCGCAGCTTTATCTGATCGACATGTTTCCTGCATGTCTGCCCATTCTTGAACTTAGCGATAAACACTGTTACCCTGCTTGGCTGCAACAGTGCCGACGATCCATTTGAGACCTTGACCATAATTCAGTACATACACAGGATCATTTATAGAAATATCGTGTGACACAGTAGCACGATCATGATACCCCTGCTGACTTTGACATCTATATTCGACACGATTATTCAAGTCAGGGTGAACAAGAGAGAGCCTAGTCTTGAGATATCTCTTTAACAATAGTTCAGCAGGGGAGACCCCAGTAGGCATATGGGTTCTTGTCCTGTAACTAAGCAATATGCGTGACAAGCGAGTTTGCAGTGAACCTTGAGTTACACTTTTCATACTCTGCTTGATGGTTTGGACCGCACGCTCTGCTTGTCCATTGGATGCGGGTTTGAATGGTGCTGACCTCACATGTTTGATACCATTGAGTTTCACAAACTCTTGAAACTCCATACTGATGAAGCAAGACCTGTGTCGCTTACAACAATGTCAGGCAGACCATGCGTAGCAAACATGACATGAAGGCTCTCAATGGTAACTGTGGATGTGCTGGATGACATGATTGTACACGCTATCCACTTGCAAATAGCATCCACCACAACTAAGAACATCTTTCCCAGGAAGGGACCTGCAAAGTTGATGTGGATCCTGGACCATGGTTTAGATGGCCATGACCACAGACTCAGCGGCGATTCCGCTGGTGCTTTACTAAGCCTCATGCAAGTGTTGCACTGATGCACACATGATTCCAGATCAGAGTCAATTCCAGGCCACCATACATGAGACCAGGCAATAGCTTTCATCATGACAATACTGGGATGCGTGCTATGTAGATCACGCACAAATTTCTCTCTGCCTTTCTTGGACATAACAACATGATTACCCCACAGTATACAATCTGATTGAATGGATAGTTCGTCTTTGCGATGGATGTAAGGTTTGGTCTCCTCACACATTTACTTGGGTATGGCAGACCAATCACCACTAAGGGATACAGCGTTTCACAATCAATAATATCAGGTCCTGGCTGATCGAGGTCTTAACTTGTTGAGCCGTGACAGGGGTTCCTTCAGTTTCAAAAGCATCCATAACTAACAGTAGGTCTGCCGGTTGTGGCGTTTCCACCTCCGGTGTGGGCAAAGTCAGACGGCTCAATGCATCGCACAATTCTCAGTGCCAGGTCTATGGCGAATGACATAATCATAGGCAGATAATGTCAGCGCCCATCTCTGGATGTGGGACGATGCTTTGGTATTGATACCTTTGTTTTCCGAAAACAATGAAATGAGTGGCTTGTGATCTGTTTCCAGTTCAAACCGAAGACCAAACAGGTACTGATGCATCCTTTTAACCCCATACACACAGGCTAATGCCTCTTTCTCTACCATGCTGTAGGCTCTTTCCACCTTTGACAAACTTTTTGAAGCATTTGCAACAGGTTGTAATTTGCCCGACTCCTTAGCTTGTTGGAGCACGCAACCAACTCCATATGACGAAGCATCACAGGCCAATACTAGACGCTTACCCGGATCATAATGTACCAGCAGCTTGTTAGAGCAAAGCAGATTAGTAGCTTTCTCAAAAGCTCTATCTTGAGACGCACCCCAAATCCAGTTGGCGCCTTTTCTTAGCAGCATGTGCAGTGGCTCTAATAAGGTGCTCAAAATAGGTAAGAAATTACCGAAGTAGTTGAGTAGCCCAAGGAACGAATGCAGCTCCGTCACATTCTGAGGCTTGTGTGCATCTTTGATGGCCTTGATTTTCGAGTCCATAGGCCTGATACCATCAGCAGCAATTTTCCTCCCCAGGAATTTGACTTTCGGTACCATGAAGACTCACTTCAAGCGTTTGAGTCTGAGTCCCACTTTGTCCAGTAGATGTAGAACCTCTTCCAGGTTGTTCAGATGTTCAGCGGAGTCACAACCTGTGACCAGTATGTCATCTTGTAACACGACGGTTCTGGGGACGGACTTCAATAGACTCTCCATGTTCCTCTGAAATATGACTGCAGCCGAGCGAATTCCAAAAGGACCTGTTGTAGATAAACAGTCCTTTATGAGTGTTGATGCACGTAAGTTTCTTTGACATGTCGACCAGCTTCTGTGTCATGTAGGCTGATGTCAGATCCCGGCTAGCGTTGCAAACTTTGGTAACGGGTATTGATCCTGTTTCGAAACTCGGTTGATCGTAACCTTGTAGGCTCCACAAATCCTGACAGTGCCATCACTTTTCAACACGGGAACAATGGGGCTGGCCCATTCGTTGGCTACAAAGTCTGTCCAATCTTCTCCCTCCACGAATCGCTCCAGAATTCCAATTGTGCTCATTTTTGCATGCAAAGTTTCTTGTTAACTTGTTGCCAAATGTTGTGTATGCAATAACTCAATAGACTGAATACTGTAAACTCTGAACAGGTACAAACCTGACTCTACTTTATTAGGGCCCAAAGCGATTATATTACAAGATGGCTGGCCTTTTATACCTGGGCCGCACACACGTGCGCACAGCCCAATGACCTCCGACAGTGGCACCACCTGATGGCTAGTAAACCCAAGCCTACATACATGACATTATCCAACTCCCTTTTGAAAGCAGTGATTGAATCTGCCTCCACCACCCTTTCAGGGGTATAGGGCAAAAGTGGGAATATGGTGTTGAGATGGAGGATCAGTCATGATCATGTTGAATGGCGGTGCAGACTCAAAGGGCCGAATGGCCTACTACTGCTCCTATTTTCTATGCTTCAGGCAGCGCATTCCAGATGCTAACTACTCGTTGCGTAAAAAAGTTTTCCCTCCTGTTGCCTTTGGTTCTTCTGCCAATCACTTTAAATCTGTGTCCTCTGGTTCTCGACCCTTCCGCCAATGGGAACAGTTTCTCTCCATCTATTCTGTCCAAACCTCTCATGAATTTGAACACCTCTGTCAAATTTACTCTCAATCTTCTCTGCTCTAAGGAGAACAACCCCAGGTTCTCCAGTCTATCCACGTAACTGAAGTCCCTCATCCCTGGAATAATTCTCATAAATCTTTTCTGCACCCTCTCTAAGGCCTTCACATCCTTCTTGAAGTGCGGTGCCCAGAATTGGACACAATACTCCAGTTGAGGCCGAACCAGTGTTTTATACAGGTTCATCATCATTTCCACGCTTGGCACTCTATATCTCTATTGATGAAGCCCAGGATCCCGGAAGCCTTTATAACTATTTTGCGCACATATACCCCCAGGTCTCTGACGAAGGGTCTTCGACCTGAAACATTAACTCTGTTTCTCTCTCCACAGATGCTACCTGACCTGCTGAGATTTCCAGCTTTTTCTGTTTTTATTTCAGATTCCAGCATCCACAGTATTTTGCTTTTGTGCCCCTAGGTCTCTTTGTTCATGCACCCCCGTTAGGCTTGAACCCTTTAGTTTATATGTCCTTTCCTCATTCTTTCTACCAAAATGTATCACTTCACACTTTTCTGCGTTAAATTTCATCTGCCACATGTCTGCCCATTCCACCAGCCTGTCTTTGACCAAACCTTTTGCCATCCCACTTAATCTCTCCTTCTTTGGCTCAGCACCAATGTTCCCTCTAAGCTGCGCGCATGTGCAGCCGCGTAGTAATCTCAAGGCACCATGCAGGCTGCTCGCAAGCCTTTCCATCTGAAATACCGTGCACGCGCAAAGTATTTAAAGGGACCGCACATTGAAATAAAAGGCTGTGCACAACAAAGGCGATTTAGGAGGAACATTGCTCGGTACCCATTTTAATCCCTTACACTTCTGTGAAGTGCCTTTTCCAAGTTAAAAATGCTATCTCAATACAAGTTGTTGCTGGTGCTGATGGCAATTAAACTTTATGAAAAATATTAGCCTGGAACTTGTCATAAACGTATCAGTCACAAGGCATTTTTTATTCATTCACGGCATCTGAGCATCGCTGACATTCCTAATTGCCCTTGAGAAGGTGGTGGTGAGCCGCCTTCTTGAACCGCTGCAGTCCGTGTGGTGAAGGTGCTCCCACAGTGCTGTTAGGGAGGGAGTTCCAGGATTTTGACCCAGCGACGATGTAGGAACGGCCACTATATTTCCAAGTCAGGATGGTGTGTGACTTGGAGGGGAACGTGAAGGTGGTGGTGTTCCCATGCGCCTGCTGCCCTTGTCCTTCTAGGTGGTAGAGGTCGCAGGTTTGGGAGGTGCTGTCGAAGAAGCCTTGGCGAGTTGCTGCAGTGCATCTTGTAGATGGTACACACTGCAGCCACGGTACGCCGGTGGTGAAGGGTGTTTATAAAAAGATTTCAGAATTTTTCACGATTGAAACTGAGCTCCTGGGATCCATGTGCCCATTTCTGAGCCTCCTTCCACCTGCTCTGTAGTTGCCCAATATGCCACCAGTGAACGTTGAACAAGAAATCTTTACAAGCACTTAACCTCATTGTACTGGTAAAATAAAAAAAAGAGAACTGGTGGTGGTCCCTTGTCCTTGCCCTTGTCCTTCCAGTTGATGGGGTTCGTGGGTTTGGTGCAATCATCAGAACTGAACATTAATCCTCAAGTGAATGAACTGTTTTCATTCTCCCATTCTCATTACCAGAGCAAGTTAGTCCAAACCCGCCATTGTTGAATTGGAAGGCGGTTCAAACCAACATAGCCTGGAATATATTATTACTGCTGGGAGGAGGATTCGTGATTGGAAGGGGATGTCAGGTAATTGCTGCAAGATCATAGAAATTTAAGCCCAAGAGAAGGCCATTTCAGCCACTCATTGCTAGCTCCACACTCGAGTTATTTCAATATCCTTTCTATCTTGAGGCGCCCGGAGCTATCATGTCAGCCATGGCTCAGTGAGTAACACCCTCGCCTCTGAGTCAGAAGGTTGTGGGTGAAAGTCCCACTCCAGAGACTTGAGCACCAAATTCTAGGCTGGCACTCCAGTGCAGTGCTGAGAGAGTGCTGCACTGTTAGAGGTGCCATCTTTCAGGTGAGACGTTAAACCGAGACCCTGTCTTCCCTCTCAGGTGGATCCCGTGGCACTATTTTGAAGAAGAGCAGGGGAATTATCCCCGGTGTCCTGGCCAATATTTATCCTTCAATCAATATCACTGAAACAGATTATCTGGGTGTTATCACATTGCTGTTTGTGGGAGCTTGCTGTGTGTGAATTGGCTGCTGTGTTTCCTGCATTACAATAGTGACTACATTTCAAAAGTACTTCATTGGATATAAAGCGATTTGGGACATCTAGTGGTTGTGAAAGGCTCTATATAAATGCAAGTCTTTCTGTTATACCCATTGACTCCTATTTTCTGTTTTCTATCCTTCAGCCACACCTCTGTTCTCTTTCGTTCTAATAGCCTGGGACTTACTCTTCAAAGTTTCCTTTTTGGCACTTTATCAAGTGTTTTTTTGAAAGACGAACACATCCATTGTGTTACCTTTCTTAATTTCTTTGAAGAATCTAACCGCAAGTTGCAAATTTCCCTTGCTTTTTTTATTTTTAACCAGACAAGAGGGCTGATTCCCGTCCCCATTTTCAGATAGTTAGAGGGGTAGCAGGGCAGGGAAATGGCCACGAGCGACTTACTGTCCTCGTCCCCGCTGCTAACCCATCCACTGCCGGTTCACCTGCTGCCGTTTCCATCCAGTTCTGAAAGTGGGCGGCCATGGTAGAGGTCCCCAATGCGATTATCAGGGGCCAATGAACGAAGTGTGCGCTGCGATTGCCCCACCATTTTTACTTGGTGTGGAGCAGCAAAACCAGCAGCTCTTAAAGAGACCACTGCAGGAGGGCACCTTAAAACACAGCAAATAAAAATGAACGGGGAGAAATTCGGTATGGCACCATTTGGAGCGTTAAAACGTTAAAAGTTGAAGAATTAGTGGCAGGGGCTAAACTTTGTCGATTCTCGCAAAATTCATTGTTAGCGCTCCAAGAGGAAAGTGGAGCGCTAAATCAAGCACTACACTCCTAACTTAGGGCGCGAACCTCGGAGCAGGGCGCTACTGGCAGAGCGATAACGGTTATGCGCAGTCCAAACGGCACTCTTTCATCACGCAGGCTGCTTCCATCTCTTGAAGGGAAGGTATAACCTCCTGGTCATCAGTGGTGTTTATCAATGTGACCTGGACGACTGCCATTGCAGTCCCCATCACTTCACAATGTGCAGCATTTGGAGATGTGTGAGGAACAGCTGTAACAAGTTTTGCGCAGGCAGCAGAAAGGTGCAAGTAATAAACAGTGCGATCACTGAAAGCGCCTTTTTCACAATGTTCAAGCGACACGGAAGCATTCCCTTTTAATTACTACTCCTGCAGCGCACGAAGGAAGACACAAATAACCTTCCAGAAATACTAGGGGTTCGAGGGTCTAGCGAAAAGGAGGAACTGAAGGAAATCTTTATTAGTCAGGAAATTGTGCTAGGGAAATTGATGGGATTGAAGGCCGATAAATCCCCGGGGCCTGATAGTCTGCATCCCAGAGTACTTAAGGAAGTGGCCCTAGAAATAGTGGATGCATTGGTGATCATTTTCCAACAGTCTATTGACTCTGGATCAGTTCCTATGGACTGGAGGGTAGCTAATGTAACACCACTTTTTAAAAAAGGAGGGAGAGAGAAAACAGGGAATTATAGACCGGTCAGCCTGACATCGGTGGTGGGGAAAATGTTGGAATCAATTATTAAAGACGAAATAGCAGTGCATTTGGAAAGCAGTGACAGGATCGGTCCAAGTCAGCATGGATTTATGAAAGGGAAATCATGCTTGACAAATCTCCTATAATTTTTTGAGGATGTAACTAGTCGAGTGGACAAGGGAGAACCAGTGGATGTGGTGTATTTGGACTTTCAAAAGGCTTTTGACAAGGTCCAACACAAGAGATTAGTGTGCAAAATTAAAGCACATGGTATTGGGGGTAATGTACTGATGTGGATAGAAAACTGGTTGGCAGACAGGAAGCAGAGAGTCGGAATAAACGGGTCCTTTTCAGAATGGCAGGCAGTGACCAGTGGGGTGCTGCAAGGTTCAGTGCTGGGACCCCAGCTGTTTACAATATACATCAATGATTTAGATGAAGGAATTGAATGTAATATCTCCAAGTTTGCAGATGACACTAAGCTGGGTGGCGGTGTGAGCTATGAGGAGGACGCTAAAAGGTTGCAGGGTGACTTGAACAGGTTAGGTGAGTGAGCAAATGCATGGAGGATGCAGTATAATGTGGATAAATGTGAGGTTATCCACTTTGGTGGCCAAAACAGGAAGACAGAATGTTATCTGAATGGTGACAGATTAGGAAAAGGGGAGGTGCAACGAGACCTGGGTGTCATGGTACATCAGTTATTGAAGTTTGGCATGCAGGTACAGCAGGCGGTGAAGAAGGCAAATGGCATGTTGGCCTTCATAGCTAGAGTATTTGCATATAGGAGCAGGGATGTCTTACTGCAGTTGTACAGAGCCTTGGTGAAGCCACACCTGGAATATTGTGTTCAATTTTGGTTTCCTAATCTGAGGAAGGACATTCTTGCTATTGAGGGAGTACAGCGAAGGTTCACCAGATTGATTCCCGGGATGGCAGGACTGATATACGAGGAGAGACTGGATCACCTGGGCTTGTATCCACTGCAGTTTAAAAGAATGAGAGGGGATCTCATAGAAACATATAAAATTCTGATGGGACTGGACAGGTTAGAGGCAGGAAGAATGTTCCCGTTGCTGGGGAGTTCCAGAACCAGGAGTCACAGTCTAAGAATGAGGGGTAAGCCATTTAGGATCGAGATGAGGAGAAACTTCTTCACTCAGAGAGTGGTTGACCTGTGGAATTCTCTACCGCAGAAAGTTGTTGAGGCCAGTTCATTAGATATATTCAAGAGGGAGTTGGATATGGCCCTTACGACTAAAACGGATCAAGGGATATGGAGAGAAAGCAGGAAAGGGGTACTGAGGTTGAATGATCAGCCATGACCTTATTGAATAGCGGTGCAGGCTCGAAGGGCCGAATGGCCTACTCCTGCACCTAATTTCTATGTTTCTATTCCCAGTGCACAATGCCTCCTCTTACTGATGTTGACGCCGCGAGGTGGTAAAGCAGGAGGCGAAAGTCAATTTGGCATCAGGGCCGTTAACTGGGCGATGCACGCGCAATGATGTCATCATGTGAGAGGGGCTAGAGGCCCAGGCACTAACAATTAGCCACAGCGCTATTTCGCCACTGAAAGTCGCGGGCTAACGGGAGGTGCTAACCTACCGAATTTCTAGACCAATGTCTTTAAAAAGATTTTTGCGGAGCCAGGAGGAACGTTAATGCACAAAGATCTTCCCTCTGTCTCCCGCACCCCCTTTCCTCCCCGGATTGCCTCCCTTGCCCCCTTTAAAGCAGCACTATTCTTCCAATTATCCTAAATCTGTATCCTCTGGTTACTGACCCTCCTGCCAGGTTTTTTAAATTTATTCACGGGATGTGAGCATCGCTGGCAAGGCCAGCATTTATTGCCCATCCGTAATTGCCCTTAACTGAGTGGCTTGCTGGGCCATTTCAGAGGGCTTTAAGAGTCAACAACATTGCTGTGGTTCTGGAGTCACATATAGGCCAGACCGGGTAAGGTCATTGGATTTCCTTCCCTAAAGGACATTAGTGAACCAGATGGGTTTTGTTTTAATGACACTCCGCTAGTTACATGGTCACCGTGACCGATACTAGCTTTTTATTCCGGATTTATTTAATTAACTGAATTTAAATTCCCCAGCTGCCGTGCAACTGTGGAAACAGTTCCTCCCTATCTACGCTATCAAAACCCTTGAGAATTTTAAACAACGCTATTAAATTTCCCCTTAACCATCTCTGCTCTTTAGGTGTCAGCTGGTAGCACTTTCGGGGCTGGATTTTAAGAGTTTCTGTTTTCGGGGTGATAACGGCGGCGGGGCGGGAAAGTTACCGGCTGGGAATAGCTTGGGCCTTAGTCGGTAAGTTTGGGCACCTGGGCCCGCGCTAAGGGAGGCGTTGTACACTTTTCATGGCGCAAGGATGGGAAACTGGTGAACTAAAGAGTCGTGCCGTGTGTGCTCCGAGAGAGGCCGGGGGGGGAAACCCCCAAAAAAAACGCACAAAACCATTCCCAAAACATTGCCCACGCCACCACAACACAAATCGCTGAAAAAATGAAAAGAACAAACACTCGCACTTACCTTCAGAGTGCTTTATCTTCCTCTGCGCCGCCGGCTGTGCTGGACCGCTCTGATTTCCCAGACGGTCATTGCGGCCGGACGGATCGGGCAAAAGTCAAAACTCCTGCCGGTGTCGCAACCAGAGGCGGTTGCACACTGGGAGCAGCTCTTTCCAGTGGTGCTGCTCAGCGCTGCCACAAAACCCAACCAGAGGATCGCGACGGGGCGCAGGAGACCTGAACGCCGCCTTTCACGCCACTCCGGGGGGAAATCTGGAGCACAAAAGGGCTGGACAATCCAACCCTCTGAGTCAGAAGGTTGTGGGTTCATAGCCCCACTACAGAAACTTGAGCCCATAATCTAAGCTGACATTTCAGTACTGAGCGCACACTGCACTGTCGGAAGTGTTGTCTTTCAGGTGAGACATTAAACCTGCCCATTCAGGTCGATATAAAATATCCTATGACATTAATTCAAAGAAGAGCAGGGGAGTTATCCCCAGTGTTATGGCCAATATTTAGCCCTCAACCAACACCTAAAAAAACAGATTATCTGGTCATTATTGCATCGCTGTTTGTGGGAGCTTGCTGTGTGCAAATTGGCTGCCGCGTTTCCTACGTTACAACAGTGACTACACTCCAAAAGTGCTTCATTGGTTGTAAAGCGCTTTGGGATGTCCTGAGGCTGTGAAAGGCGCTCTATAAATGCAAATCTTTCTTATTTCTAAGGAGGAGAACAATCCCATGTTTCTCTAGCCTCTCCCGATAACTGAACTCCTTCAGTCCTCATCTCTTGGTCCCTCCTGTCTGCATCTCCTTCTCAGTCAGCATTTATTGCAGTACCATTTGAAAAAACCCTGATCTAATGCGATATCAAAATGCTAATTCGAGTGCTTGTGTATTTAAAAGCGATTTTTGGATTTTCTTTTCCCTGTTGTTTTTTTGTTGTTGCTAGGAGTTGGGGTTGTCTCTGTGGATCGGGGCACGTCTGGACGTCTTGAAAGATATCCCACCCAGTTTAGCTGTCCTGGTTCTCAGCGTGATCATCGCATTGTTTACTGAATGTACCAGCAACAGTGCCACAAGCGTGATATTTCTGCGCGTTCTGGCTGAACTGGTGAGCTCCCCGCTTATCTTTCCTGATCGACTGGTCAAGCTGCAGAATAAACAAGGCGACTCTTCTACACGCTTTGGTTTTTTTTTATCCCCATGGCTGCAAGCACTAAGAAAAAGGATAGAAACAGTTTAGTTTTTCCCATGTTTGTTATTTGCGTGTTCTCACAAGAATCATTTGCGTATATGTGCCAGCTGTGGCTCAGTGCGTAGCACTCTCGAGGTGGGAGGGGCCAAGAGTGAGCAGGTGCTGCTGATTACTGCAAGAGTTGGAGTGAGTTTGTAAAAAGTTGGTGTTTTTTTTTTCAAATTCTAGAGCCTTTTTGGCCCATAAACATCAGCCAAAGGCTGCTGAGGGGCCTGGAGTGCAGGGCCCCTCAGAGGACAATGCTCCCAGTGCGAATTTAATCAGGGGAGAGAATGTCTTGAGAAGCGAGAATGAAAGGGCTAAAGATTTGGGACCCCAGGAGGTTTGGAAAAGAAAACACAGTGGTGGTTCACTGCCAGGATAAGGAGATGCGAGCTCGGGATATTATCCAGGTGGTACATGAGGACTGCGGAGAAGGAAGTTGCTTTGCTTGCCGACCAAAGCCGAATGTTGGATTTGAAGTGAGGGTCAGTGGCCGAGAGGAGGTGGAAAGACTTTTACTGAGCCTGAAGGGTGGTGAGAAGTACTTGGATGTATCTTTGCTGCATTCCGAAGAGGTGGTAGTTTCATTCTTAAACCTGACAGTTTATGTTGAGGACAAAGTGCTGATAAAAAAGTTGGAGTCTTGGGACATTAAACTTTGCTCAGTAATAAAGAGGAGATACTATCCTGGAACACGGGTAGCCGATGGAACCCGTTCTGTAAAAGTGCAGTTCCCAGAGGGGGTGAAGTCATTACCCTACAGCATGAAATTCGAGACAATGGAAGGAGTGCAGTACTTCCGGGTTCTGCATGATAACCAGGTGAAGGTTTGCTATTACTGTCTTGGACACGACCATCTAGTAAGAAGCTGTCCAGATCTGTACTGATATAACTGTAGCAAGTCTGGACACATTGCTCGGAACTGCAGGGCAGAGAGCTGCGCGGTTTGTCGCAAAGGCCCCACCCGCTGTGAGTGTGAGGCAGAAGGAAGCCCCTTGAGCGACGAGGAGATGGGAGAAGGAGCAGGAGGTGTGAGGGGAGTGGCCAGAAGAGCGGAGCAGGCGGAGGACACAGCCGCCGAACGGAATGAGGAACGAGCGCAAAAAGGGGCAGAAAATTGCAGAGCAGAAAACAGGATGGAGATGGTGGAAAACATACCAAGTACGGTGGAAAAGGACAAAGTCAGCGGAGGACATCGCGAGTCAGGGACAGAGTCAAGCCATAATATGGCTCGCTTTCAGGTGTCCGTGGGGAGTGCAGAGGCGGTTGCGGGGTAAGTGTAAGTACTCCAAAGAGAGACGGGGAGTTGTACTTCTCGGGGAGCAGGAGGGGGCAAGACCGCGAGAGGGTGCAAGAGGCAGGAGCCTTAAAGGGGCAGCAGGACGGGAGCGGGGAGACAAAGATGCCAAAGGGGAGCAAGATGGGTGGAGATGCACCATTGTCCCGGAGAGAGAAGAAACGGGGAGCAAGGATCAGCGGTGGAGATGAGGTCGAAGGGAGTGGCACTGTTGGAGAAAACATGTTAGGAGGAGGACTCTCTCAGGGAAATGTTGTATCTGACAGGGAACAGGGACGGGAGATTACAGAAGAGCTTGAGAATGAGGAGTCAGAGGAGGATGAAGACATGGAATTGAGGGGTAGGGGGGCATCATGTGGAAAGGGAAAGGTTAGTGAGGGGCAGAAGGAGGGAGAAGGGGCAGTTCCACGACCTAAATTTAATGTAAGGAAGATACTGAAACTGCAGGGAAAGTTCAAACAGGAGGTGAAAAAGAGCCGGAGGCTGCAGGAGAAATCAACAGCTGCCCAAAAGGTTGGGAAGGAGGATGAGAGCAGGGAACGGCCAAAGATTAAATGATGATGGGGGGATTATCAGGCACACTTCTTTTATTAGGAGCAATGATTACATTGGTCTCGATTAATGTGAACGGACTGAGGGGGGAGAATAAATTGCAGCAGTTGTTGCAGTGTTTTAAAGGCACGGACCTGTTGTGTCTGCAAGAAACCTTTTGGGATGAGGATATCCTAGAAAGAGTTTGGATGGTTTTGAAGGGAGAAGTGTTTGCAAGTTGCGCAAATAATAACTGTAGAGGGGTGGCTGTTTAATGAGTTTGTCCATAAAAGAGAACGTTGCATTGGTGGACAAGGCCACTGAGGGGAGATTTTTACAGCTAAAGGTACAAATGGATGAATTGAATTGTGACCGCTTTAATATCTATGCGCCGAATGACCATTGCAAGCGTCGTGAGTTTTTTTCGATGGTTATTCACAGAAGTAGAGGCAGAAAACCCTTGTATAGTGGGGGATTTTAATGTATTTTTATCTCGGATGGACATTTCAGCCCGGATGACCTTTAAAGATGATAACTCCAGAGAGATGATTGTAAAAATGATGGCAAATTTAAATTTGAGAAACTTATGGAGGGATCGGACCCCCATAAAAAAGGAGTTCTCCAGAAGCGGTTATGTGAGTGATGTTTTAAAACAGAGCCGAATAGATTTTGTGTTAATGCGGGAAGGGTTAAATTCTGAGGTGATGGAGATTTATTATAAAAAAAGAATTTTGTAGTAACCACTCGGCTTTAGTTGTTAAAATTAGGAACAGCAGAGTTAAGATCGGTCCAGGGTATGGATTTTAAACAATCAGTACCTGAAAGAAATTGCTTTTAAAGAAGGGATTTTAAATATAATAAAGAATGCTCGGAAAGAACTTTTATTCTTGAAAGAAAAAAGTGTTTGGTGGGACAGTTTCAAAAATGAGGTAAAAGTTTTTTCGGTACATTATGGGAAAGAAAGAGCAACAGCTAACCGGCGTCAAGAAAGGAATATAAAGAGAAGGTTTACAGATATCTGTAAAGCAGTTGACAGAGGGGATAAGGGAGCAGAGACTAAGTGGAAGGTTTTAAAGTAGTGGGGAAAATTGGAATCAATTATTAAGGATGAAATAGCAGCGCAGTTGGAAAGCAGTAACAGGATCGGTCCAAGTCAGCATGGATTTATGAAAGGGAAATCATGCTTGACAAATCTTCTGGAATTTTTTGAGGCTATGACTAGTAGAGCGGACAAGGGAGAACCAGTGGATGCGGTGTATTTGGACTTTCAAAAGGCCTTTGACAAGGTCCCACATAAGAGATTGGTGTGCAAAATCAAAGCACATGGTATTGGCGGTAATGTACTGGCGTGGATAGAGAATTGGTTGGCAGACAGGAAGCAGAGGGTCGGGATAAACGGGTCCTTTTCGGAATGGGAGGCAGTGACTAGTGGAGTGCCGCAGGGCTCAGTGCTGGGACTCCAGCTCCTTACAATATACATCAATGATTTGGATGAGGAATTGAGTGTAATATCTCCAAGTTTGCAGATGACACTAAACTGGGTGACGGTGTGAGCTGTGAGGAGGATGCTAAGAGGCTGCAGGGTGACTTGGACAGGTTAGGTGAATGGGCAAATGCATGGCAGATGCAGTATAATGTGGATAAATGTGAGGTTATCCATTTTGGTGGCAAAAACACAAAGGCAGAATATTATCTGAATAGCGGCAGATTAGGAAAAGGGGAGGTGCAACGAGTCCTGGGTGTCATGGTTCATCAGTCATTGAAAGTTGGCATGCAGGTACAGCAGGCGGTAAAGAAGGCAAATGGCATGTTGGCCTTCATAGCTAGGGGATTTGAGTATAGGAGCAGGGAGATCTTACTGTAATTGTACAGGGCCTTGGTGAGGCCTCACCTGGAATATTGTGTTCAGTTTTGGTCACCTAATCTGAGGAAGGACGTTCTTGCTATTGAGGGACTGCAGCGAAGGTTCACCAGACAGATTTCAGGGATGGCTGGACTGACATTATGAGGAGAGACTGGATCAACTGGGCCTTTATACTGGGAGTTTAGAAGGATGAGAGGGGATCTCATAGAAACGTATAAGATTCTGACAGGACGGGACAGGTTAGATGTGGGAAGAATGTTCCCGATGTTGGGGAAGTCCAGAACCAGGGGACACAGTCTTAGGATAAGGGGTAGGCCATTTAGGACTGAGATGAGGAGAAACTTCTTCACTCAGAGTTGTTAACCTGTGGAATTCCCTGCCGCAGAGAGTTGTTGATGCCAGTTCATTGGATGTATTCAAGAGGGAGTTAGATATGGCCCTTACGGCTAAAGGGATCAAGGGGTATGGAGAGAAAGCGGGAAAGGGGTACTGAGGTGAAGGATCAGCCATGATTTTATTGAATGGTGGTGCAGGCTCGAAGGGCCGAATGGCCTACTCCTGCACCTATTTTCTATGTTTCTATGTAAAGGAAGAGTGGGAATTATTGCAAGCTGAAAAATGCAAGGGAGCGCAAAGGCTAAAGATGTATTGGAAGGAGAAAAATGCACAGGATATTTTCTAGAGCAAGAGAAGTTACGACAAAGGTTATCATTAATTGGAGAGTTAAAGGTTGGGGAAAAGATCATTAATGAAAGTGGGGAGATTATGGAGGCGGCTAGTAGCTTTTATTAAGAGTTATATATAAAAGAAGACATTTCCAAATTGCCAATGGAGAAGATTAGAGCTTTTATTGAAGAGGATTTAAAGGAGGATGAGAGAAGCATGTGTGACAAAGAAGTAGGATTAGCGGAAATAAAAGTAGCAATAAGTGGAATGAAGTGGGTGGGAATAACCCAGGATCCGATGGACTAAGTGCAGAATTTTATAAAGAATTTTTAGAGATTTTAAGTCCATTGGTCTTAGAGGTTTTTAAGATTAAAACTGAGGGAAGCTTGGCCCCATTTATGAGGAGAGGTATCATAAGCTTAGCTTATAAAAATAGGGATAGAAGGGATCTGAAGAATTGGAGGCCCATCACATTATTAAATGTGGATTATAAGATCTTGGCGAGGGTTATGGCAAATCATATGAAGGAGGTGATGCCACAGATAGTTTCGCCCTTTCAGTCCTATAGAGTTATAGGCCGGGATATCACTGACTCTGTGGTCTCAATCCAATATGTGATAGAATTCATGGGAGAGTGTGAGAGGGAAGCTTATGCGCTAAAGATGGATCAAGAGAAAGCCTTTGATAGAGTCCCATGAGTTTTTATTGATGATTTTGGAAGCATTTGGTTTTGGGAAAAATTTCATTGAGTGGATAAGGATTTTTTTTATTCAAACACATTTGGCTGTGTTAAATGTAATGTTTTTTTTTTTATCCAAGTATTTTCCAATACAGAGATCAGTGAGATAGGATTGTCCCCTGTCCCCATTGTTGTACACATTGGTAGCAGAACTATTAGGTTACATGATACGAAAGGAACAAGGCGATTGCGGTTCCCAGTTCCGGGCAGGTGTCGGTGATGCACCAATATGCAGATGATATGACCTTAACGTTGAGAGATGGGGAGTCAATGAGGAAAGCTGTGGGAGTAGTGGAGGAGTATTGTAGAGCTTCAAGAACCAGAGTGAATTGTAGTAAGTCCCAAGGCCTGGTTGTGGGGGGAGTGATTGGAGGAAAGCCCTTTTAAGGTGGTGGAGGTTTTAGAAGTTCTGGGGTGCATATGGGGTGCAAGAAGGATAGGGATGAAGTGGATCGACTAAATTAGGAACCGAAGGTTATGAAAATTAACAAGATTTTGGGAAGGTGGGAAAGAAGATGGTTGAAAGTGCAAGGAAGAGCGACAGTGCTGTCAGCTCTCCTGCTATCTAAACTTTGGTACTTATTGACGGTGGAGGATATTCCTGAGTGGATGGAAAAGTCTATCCAAGAGGCTTGTGTAAAGTTTTTATGGGAAGGGAAACCAGCCTTGGTTGCTTACAATACCATCATTGGACAGCAAAATTGGGGAGGAATCAATTTCCCAGATATTAATTTGAAGAAAAAATCCTTTAGAATTAAATGGGTGAAGAGATTTCTTCAGAAGTCAAATACAAGTTTTTGGAAGAGTTGTTTCCAGCATTTTTTTTTAATTACGTGGGATAGGAAGACAGGGAATAGTTTATATGGAATACAACAATATGTTTTTGAAACCGATTGAACCTCTCCCTAGGATTTATAAGGGGGTTGTAGATACTTGGGCCCAATTTTTTGAAAGTGTGCTGTTTATGCCCAAAGGTGCTGATGAATTTTTAAAACAGTCCTTATTTTTGAACAGGTGGATCAACATTGAAGGAGATGTATTATTTAATCAAGCTTTTATAAAAGCTGGTATTATATATGTGAAAGATGTATTATATGAGGTAATTCCAGGTTGGTTGCCGGAAGCGGTAGTGAGGGACATGGTTTGGGAGGAGGATCAGGAGGTTGAGGAAAAAGCAATTAAGATCATGTATGAGAAGATTGTGAGGGCAATGCCACAGGATTGTATGGTAGAAATATATACCCAAATCTCCAAAGGAGGTATAATGCGCCCCGCTTTTCCAAGCTTTCTGCTGGAGAAAGGGGAGAAATTGGTCCAAGTTGACAACTGTAATACTCGAGATTTCTAGGGGATATTTAGAGAATGGAGATCTAAGTAACCTTCTGGTCAGGAGTTTTGGCAGAATATATACCCACAGCTGGACTTACAGGATTTGGAAGGGCGTGTGGGCGAATTTTAAATGTCCAGAGTGGATTGAACTGGATCTCAAATTGGCTCATAACCAGATTTTTACCATGATAGTCTTATGTAAGATTAGGCGAGTAGAGGTGGCAACTTGCCCAGTGTGTGGGACACGGGATGAGACTCTGTCCCATTTGCTGGTGTTATGTCCGCAGTTAAAGGATTTTAATAGTATGTTTTACAGATGTGTGAGGTTTTCTTGCTGAGTGAGGACCAAAGAGCAAGAATGGGAATCCCATGGGACTCAATTTTGAGATGGGGATTGCAAGAGAGTTTGCCTGAGTCTAGCGGAGCGGCAATTAATGTAATGTTCAGTTTGGCCAGATTTGTGATTATGCAAAGAAGGAATGCTCTATTTTTTAAGGGGAGGAGAATAAACTTAAAGGAGAATTTTAAATATAAACTAAAAGATCATTATAAGGCTCTGTGGATGTTTTATTCAGAAAATAATTTAAAGATAGTATTTTATGATCAATTTGTAAAGTACAATAGATTATTATATGTTTCAGGAGACAAATTAAATTTCAGATTTTGATATTAAAATGTGTCGGAGGAACAGCTGTGCAGAGGGGCGAAATGGATTTGTATGATACAATGGAATGATGTTGTAAATGCTCCTAATATTCAATAATATTAATATTTTTTTTTTAAGTGGGTAGCACTCTTGCCCCTGAGTTAGAAGGTCGTGGGTTCAAGACCAACTCCAGGAACTTGAGCATAAAAAAATCTAGGCTGACACTCCAGTGCAGTGCTGAGGGAGTGCTGTGCTGTCGGAAGTGCCATTTTTCAGATGAAGCCCCGTCTGCTCTCTCAAATGGACATAAAAGATCCCATGGCACTATCTTGAAGAAGGGCAGGGGAGTCATTCCCGGTGTCCTGACCAAAACAGATTATCTGGTCATTATCACATTGCTGTTTGTGGGAGCTTGCTTGCATGCAAATTGGTTGCCGTATTTCCCACTCAACATCAGGCCGTCCCTCGAAATCGAGGAAGACTTGCTTCCACTCTAAAAGTGAGTTCTTAGGTGACTGTACAGTTCAATACGGGAATTACAGTCTCTGTCACAGGTGGGGCAGATAGTGGTTAAAGGAAAGGGTGGGTGGGGAGTCTGGTTTGCCACATGCTCCTTCCGCTGCCTGCGCTTGCTTTCTGCACGCTCTCGGCGACGAGACTCGAGGTGCTCAGTGTCCTCCCGGATGCTGTTCCTCCACTTAGGGCAGTCTTTGGCCAGGGACTCCCAGCTATCAGTGGGGATGTTGCATTTTATCAAGGAGGCTTTGAGGGTGTCCTTGAAACGTTTCCTCAACACCATCTTCAGTGCGCCAGCGCAGCCTTTGGCCTTCTGAGGAAGAGAGTGTTCGAAGATCAGGCCCTCAAATCTGGCACCAAGCTCATGGCCCACCTGGGGCTCGCTTGCCGTGTAGGAGTTCCGAGTAGAGCGCTTGCTTTGGGAGTCTTGTATCAGGTATGCGAACAGTGTGGCCCGCCCAACGGAGCTGGTCGAGTGTGGTCAGTGCTTCGATGCTGAGGGTGTTGGCCTGATCGAGGACGCTAACATTGGTGCGTCTGTCCTCCCAGGGGATTTGCAGGATCTTGTGGAGGCATCGTTGGTGGTATTTCTCCAGTGATTTGAGGTGTCTACTGTATATGGTCCACGACTCTGAGCCATATAGGAGGGCGGGTATTACTACAGCCCTGTAGACCATGAGCTTGGTGCCAGATTTGAGGGCCTGATCCTCGAACACACTCTTCCTCAGGCGGCCGAAGGCTGCGCTGGCGCACTGGAGGCGGTGTTGAACCTCGTCGTCGATATCTGCCCTTGCTGATAGTAGGCTCCCGAAGTATGGAAAGTTTCTCACACTACAACAGTGACTGCACTCCAAAAGTACTTCATTGGCTGTAAAGCGCTTTGAGACGTCAGGTGGTTGTGAAAGGCACTATATAAATCTTAAGGCTTTCTTTATATGGAGAACGAGGGGGGTCCCAAAACCGGTCCATAGTACACCAGTCACATTCTGAGAAATACCCATCTCAAAGAAGTTCTTTGAATCTACGATATAATCTTACTACGGTTAATTTTACAAATTTGTGCTCCCGTCACATAGCTTTGCCTGTCAGGTGCACATATCAGGAACCTGGGTGCGTGCTCTCCTTGATAAGGTCCACAGTGAATGGAAAATCATGGGACAGATGCTCGCAAAATCCTAATATATGGTCCCGGAACATGAAGCTCTATGTTGGTCACTTTACTTCCCATACTTGCTCATTTTATCTGCTTTAAATCTTCCTACTTTGCTGTCTTTTGTTTTTCTTCCTTCTTCCACCCACTTCTACCCGGGTACTACAGTAATCGTCGGTGACTTTAATCTACATTTAGACTGGCCAAACCAAATTAGTAATAATACTGTGGAATTCCTGGAGTGTGTACGAGATTTTTTTTAGACCAGTACATTGAGGAGCCTATTAGGTAACAAGCTATCCCATATTGGGCATTGTGCAATGAGAAGGGGTTATATACAGTCTTGTTGTGCGGGGTCCTTTAGGGAAGAGTGACCATAACATGGTTGAATTCTTTATTAAGATGGAAAGTGAAGTAATCCAATCCGAAACTAGGGTCCTAAACAAAGGAAACTACGAAGTTATGAGGAATGAATTGGCTATGATAGATTGGGAAGATTCATTAAAAGGCATGACGGTGGATAGGTAATGGCTAACATTTAAGGAACGAATGCAGGAATTGCAACAGTTATACATCTGGCACAAAAACACAAAAAGAAAAGTGGCCCAACCATGGCTAATAAAAGAAGTTAAGGATAGTATTAAATCCAAAGAGGAGTCATACAAAGTTGCCAGAAAAAGTAGCAAGCCTGAGGATTGGGAGCAATTTAGGATTCAGCAAAAAAGGACCAAGAGATTGATTAAGAGGGGAAAAATAGAGTATGAGAGTAAATTTGCAAGGAACATAAAAACGGGTTGTAAAAGTTTCTACATGTATGTAAAAAGAAAAAGAATAGTGAAGACAAATGTAGGTCCTTTACAGTCAGAAACGGGAGAATTTATAATGGGGAACAAGGAAATGGCAGAACAATTAAATAAATACTTTCATGGAAGAGGACACAAAAAACATCCCAGAAATGCAAGGGAACCAAGGGTCTAGTGAGCAAAAGGAATGAAAGGAAATTATTATTCGTAAGAAAATAGTGCTGGAGAAACTAATGGAAGCCAATAAATCCCCAAGGCCTGATAATCTGCATCCCAGAGTACTAAAAGAGATAGCCATGGAAATAGTGGATGCATTGGTTGTCATCTTCCAAAATTCTATAGATTATGGGTCAGTTCCTGCAGATTAGAGGCTGGCAAATGTAACCCCACTATTTAAAAAAGGAGGGAGAGAGAAAAAAGGGAACTACAGACCGGTTAGCCTAACATCAGTAGTGGGAAAAATGCTGGAGTCTATTATATAGGATGTGATAATGGGACACTTGGATAATATCAACGGGATTAGACAAAGTCAACATGGATTTATGAAAGAAAATCGTGTTTGACAAACCTACTGGAGTTTTTTGAGGCTGTAATTGATAGAATAGATAAGGGAGAACCAGTGGATGTAGTGTATTTGGATTTTCAGAAGGCCTTTGATAAAGTCCCACATAAGAGGTTAGTGTGCAAAATTAAAGCACATTGGATTGGGGGTAATATATGGCATGGATTGAAAATTGGTTAACTGACAGGAAACAGAGAATAGGAATAAACGGGTCTTTTTCGGGGTGGCAGGCAGTGACTAGTGGGGTACCACAGGGATCAGTGCTTGGGCACCAGTTATTCACAATATATATAAATGATTTGGATGAGGGAACCAAATGTAATATTTCCAAGTTTGCTGATGAAACAAAACTAGGTGGGATTGTGAGTTGTGAGGAGGATGCAAAGATGCTGCAAGGCGATTTAGATAGGTTGAGTGAGTGGGCACACGCAGATGCAGTATAACATGGATAAATGTGAAGTTATCCACTTTGGTAGGAAAAACATAAGGACAAAGTATTATTTAAATGGTGATAGCTTGGGAAATGTCGATGTACAGAGGGGCCTGTGTGTCCTTGTACACCAATCATTGAAAGCAAACATGCAGGTGCAGCAAGCAGTTAGGAAGGCAAATGGTATGTTGGCCTTCATTGCAAGAGGATTTGAGTACAGGAGCAAGGATGTCTTGCTACAGTTATACAGGGTCTTGGTGAGACCGCACCTGGAGTATTGTATGCAGTTTTGGTCTCCTTACCTAAGAAAGGATATACTTGCCATGGAGGGAGTGCAGCGAAGGTTCACCAGACTGATTCCTGGGATGGCAGGACTGTCGTATGAGGAGAGATTGGGTCGACTAGGCCTGTATTCACTAGAGTTTAGAAGAATGAGAGGGGATCTCATTGAAACATATAAAATTCTGACACGGTTGGACAGACTGGATGGGGGATGTTTCCCCTGGCTGGGAAGTCTAGAACAAGGGATCACAGTCTCAGGATACGGGGTAGGAAATTTAGGACTGAGATGAGGAGAAATTCCTTCACTCAGAGGGTGGTGAACCTGTGGAATTCTCTACCACAGAAGGCTGTGGAGGCCAAGTCACTGAATATATTTAAGAAGGAGATAGATAGATTTCTAGACAAAAAAGGCATCAAGGGGTATGGGGAGAAAGCGGGAATATGGTGTTGAGATAGAGGATCAGCCATGATCATATTGAATGGCGGTGTAGACTCGAAGAGCCGAATGGCCTACTACTGCTCCTAATTTCTATGTTTCCCCCAATGAAACCTGCTGTTACACCCTAGGATAATGTGCGGGAAACACATTGAAGAAAACTTGAGCCGCAACAGAAGTTGTTACAGTTCAGTTCCAGGATCCTGTAATTTTTTTTAACCTGTAACTTCTTAGTTATCATCATCATCATAGGCGGTCCCTCGAACGAGGATGACTTGCTTCCACGAGAGTTCACAGATGTTTCAATGAAGGACCCGATGTTCCAGTCCTGAACTCCAATTGAGGGGGTGAAAGATGCCTGTGTGTGGATTTTTTTAATGTGTAGTGACCGTTGCACATCAGCCACCACATGGGCTTGACAGGGCTAGGCCTTTATCCAGTGGCAAGGGTTAACCAGGACTCTGCTCTTACATAGATCACACAGCGTGGGTGTAACAATGAATCCTACTGTGGGAGATTACCTAATGATCTCTACACAACCTTGTGCTTCTCCCAATCACTTTGATTGTCGAATATCACTATACAGGTCAGGTTTATACAGAATGAAAACAAAAGATATACAGAAGTTTAGAAACAAGTTAATATTTGAAATCTATACCTTAACAAAAAAATATTTTTCAAGAGCCCTAAACCTCATCAGCGTCTCCAGTTGGAAAATTTTCTCTTAGTTTTAAAGGTGCCAACAGTTTAATAAGCGACTCCAACTTTGTTACTCACTTTCTTGAGGTTTTTCCTCATGTTGTATCGAATGTCTGCTTGTGATAAGAATTCTTCTTTCAGACAGATTGCAAAATGAAGCCTAGGTCTGCTGAACACAACAGCTTTAGTGTCAGCTGTGGCTCAGCGGGTATCACCCTCGCCACTGAGTCAGAAGGTTGTGGGTTTAAGTCCCACTTCAGGAACTTGAGCACATAACTCTAGGCTGACGCTCCTGTGCAGTGCTGAGGGAACACTACACTGTCGGATGAGATGTTAAACTAAGGCCCCGCCTGCCCTCTCGGGTGGATTTAGCGCCCACGCAGTGTTAGTTTTCCCCACAGCGAAAACACTGGCAGCTGCAGGAGGCGTGGATCGGGTGGGGCGAAAAGTAAAGGCGAGGTAGCTGAGATCAGTAAAAAAATAAACTTCCCTTTGTTTTCATTGTGTTCCTCCGTTTTCTTCGCGGGGTCCTGCCTGCGATCGCTCAGCCGGCTCTGCTTGAATGCTGGGCTGATTATGCGGCTCCCCTGCTCCCTTGGTGGTGCTTTTTTAATTGCAGAGCCTGCTGCAATGGCCCTTCCCTTCAAGGGAGGGAAGGGCCCTTTGTACGTGGCAGCGTTGCATGGCCCAGTGTGCCGCGCTGCTGAAGTTTGCACCCCGTCTGCGCTCCAAGAAGGATGTGGAGTGCTTGATTTAGTGCTCCACTTCCTTCCGGGAGTGCTAAAGCGAAACTTTTAAGATGGGGGAAACTTTTGCGCCTAGCGCTCAATTTCCTGCCTCTTAAAAGTTACCGCCCACAAACGGGGCATCAGTCAATTTCTCCGCCTTATTCCCTTACACACGCAATTTACATCTCAGAAAACAAGCAATGTTTTACGACACTTCAAAGTCATCTTGTTTATATCTTGGAAAGCCTGTTGCTTTAAGATACAAAGAAGTTTGACTGTTAGCCCTTAACTCCCCAAGATGTTCAACATACATCTCTCCAGGATGTCCAACACAGGGCAGACATATTCTACGCCTCCTATCTCTTTGAACATGAGAGAGGGAAGAAACACTTTGTAAAAGGTTAGAAAAAATATAATTTTTCAACACTTAAAAAGTGACTTAGGTAGACGTGAATAACTATTTTACTGCTTTTTTTAAAAAAGGAGGCAGTTTCGCTCGACTGCAACACTGCCACTTTACGTCGAAAGTTTTGCGATTAATAACTCTTGTAACCTGTAATCCTTTCCAGTAGGCCAAATCTGCGAAGGTGAATCCTTTATACATAATGGTTCCAGGGGCGGTGAGCTGCTCCCTTGCCTTCATGATGCCAGTCGCAACAGCTCCGAACGCCATTGCCTTCACTTTGGGGCACTTAAAGGTCAAGGATATGGTACGTGCATATCGATGTTTACAACATTTGTTGTCTTTACCAAGATGGTTAAGGGTGTAAAGCGCTGCAGGTACCTCACAATTATAAGCAGGACTAAGTGGCTCATTGTGACTAAATTTATTTTTATTTTGAGGGATTCCGGGATTTGTACCAGTGTTTTGCCCATTCCATTCCGTCGTTCCCTCCATTTTTCCGTGGAAATGGAAAACAAATGGCATCACCTACAATATACAAAGTCAAATTCTCTTTTTATTATGAGATTCAGGGATTCTGGTCAGTGTTTTGAGGATTATATTCCACAGATCCCTATAATAAAATCATAAAATCCCAGCTCTTTGGCCTGATTTTGATTCCTTTTGGTAATCATAACTAAAAACTTGATTATAATTCAATAAGACAGCAGTTCAAGAAAGCGGCTCACCGCCACCTTCCCATGGGCAATTAGGGATGGGCACTAAATGCTGGCCTTGCCAGCGCCACCCACATTCCCATGAAACATAGAAACATAGAAAATAGGTGCAGGAGCAGGCCATTCGGCCCTTTGAGTCTGCACAACCATGCAATATGATCATGGCTGATCATGCAACTTCAGTACCCCATTCCTGCTTTCTCTCCATACCCCTTGATCCCTTTAGCTATAAGGGCCACATCTAACCCTTTTGAATATATCTTAACGAACTGGCCTCAACAACTTTCTGTGGTAGAGAATTCCACAGGTTCACAATTCTCTGAGTGAAGAAGTTTCTCCTCATCTCGGTCCTAAATGGCTTATCCCTTATCCTTAGACTGTGACACCTGGACTTCCCTAACATTGGGAACATTCTTCCTGCATCTAACCTGTCCAATCCCATTATATGTTTCTATACAAATAAAAAAAATTCAATAAGACATTGAATGTATTTTCAGTAGAAACTTTTCTGGTCACATGGCAAGGGGTGGAGAGCCACAGCCTCTGGGTTTCTTTCTCGACCTATGGGGTGAGTGCTGGTCTCCTCATCAGGTCCTCTCCTGGATGCCGTCGGCAGGCTACCAGGCCAGAGGCAGAGTGAAATGTTACCTTGCCTCTGGCCCATGATACACCTGACGTGGGATTATTTGATGCTGGGAGCCAAACGTGGGAAAGCACTTCACGTGTGATGACTGACGGCAGTGTCAGCTGTGGCTCAGTGGGTCACACCTTTGCCTCTGAGTCAGAAGGTTGTGGGTTCAAGTCCCACTCCAGGGGCAAATCTAAACCAACACTCCAGTGCAGTGCTGAAGGAGCACTGCACTGTCGGAGGTGCCGTCTTTCGGATGAGACATTAAACTCTCAGGCCGACGTAAAAGACCATGTGGCACTATTTTGAAGAAGAGCAGGGGAGTTATCCCTGGTGTCCTGGCCAATATTTATCCCTCAATCAACATAACAAAAAACAGTTTGGCTAGATCAGTATCACATTGCTATTTGTGGGAGCTTACTGTGCACAAGTTCGCTGCCGCGTTTCCCACATTACAACAGTGACTACACTCCAAAAGTACATCACTGGCTGTAAAGCGTTTTGAGACATCCGGTGGTCGTGAAAAGCGCTGTATGCAAGTCTTTCTTTCTTTCTGATGTTCCCTCACCTCGATGAGCAATAAAAATGCATCAGAAAAAAGTTTGTGGTTTTAAAAAAAAAAATCCATGCGATAATTTTACAAATCCACGCATTCAGCGGGCAAAGCTTCCCACTGGGAGTGTAACAGAAGTTCAGGTGGGTGGGAAACCGTGGCCAGTCTGCGCACTTCGCAGAAGTGCCAACCCTCTGGAGGGAAACTAAACGCCGGCTTTACTCTCACCAGGTGAAGGCGGGAATACTGATGAACATCCTGGGAATCCTCGCTGTTAACCTGGCCGTCCACACCTGGGGCAACCTCATCTTCCACTTTACGACCTTCCCTAAATGGGCGGAGGTGTCCGTTAATCTGACCAGGGCTGCAGTGAACGTCAATCCGCCGTATCCGAATACAACGGACTGATCGGGTCCACGGGCTCCCTCGGCACGCTCGCTGCCCTTTTACCAGCTGGACTTCAAGCACTGCTCAGGTCAGCAACGAGAACCCAGCTCCACAGGGCCACACCCTTAAATGCCGATGTTTCTGTAACCAATTTGCATGGGTGTAGTTGACGAGGAGAGATGCAACGAGTATTTAGCAAGGGACTTGAGTATTCCAATTGTTGAGGGGTCACTCATCCAAGGGTAAGAAGCCAATGAGAGTGTGAACCCAAGCGTTTGAGGACATTATTTCACACCTGCGGTCATTTGTTTTGTGAAAGCTATTTCTTCCGCATTGCCCCTCTGTGTCTCCCCCCCCGCCCCGCCCCAACCACTTCCTGGTCATGCACTACATTTCAGCACCTGGCCTGCTTTCTCACAATTCCGCTCTGCGATAATTGACAAGCCCCTAAGAATTATGGCAGAGCAGTTTACCTGCCCTCCGACTTATCTGTGCCACTGAAACAAAGTCTAATATTTCAGTAATGAAGTTATTCCAATGTCAGGGATAGCTATATTGCTCTAAGTTAATGCAATAGTACAAAAATAATCACATTTGAAAAACAATGTTTAGTAAATAATTCACTTCTGTTTGCCCCGTCTCCTTTTTCCTTCCTCTTTGCCGATCTCCAATTTTTATTTTCACTTTTACCATCGTTTCTGGTTAAGATAAGAACATAAGAAATAGGAGCAGGAGTAGGCCATACGGCCCCTCGCGCCTGCTCCGCCATTTAATACAATCATGGCTGATCATCGACCTCAACTCCACTTTCCCGCCCAATCTCCATGTCCCTTGATTCCCCTAGACTCCAAAAATCTATTTATCTCAGCATTGAATAAATTCAGAGCGGCCAAGTTTCGGCCTGAGTTGCTCCTGTTTTTTTGGAGCAACTGGTTTAGAATGGAGTATCTTAGAAATTGCAATTCTCGGCATTTGGTTTGCTCCAGTTCTAGTCAGTTAGAACAGTTTCAGTTTGGAACAGATTTTTTTTTTCAAAAGGGGGCGTGTCCGGCCACTTATGCCCATTTTGAAAGTTTAGGCAGTGAAAACTTACTCCAAACTAACTTAGAATGGAGTAAGTGTAGATTTTTGTACGCTCAGAAAAACCTTGCCTACACTTAGAAAATCAGGCGTAGGTTACAAATCAGGCGCAGGGAATGGGGGGGAGGGGGTTTAAAGAGAAGTTTCCAAACATTAAACACTTCAGTTTTACAAATAAAGATCCATCATCAATAATAAATGATAAATACATCAACAAATCAACCAATAAATCAATCAAAAAAATTAATAAAAAATAAAAAAAATTGAAAAATCAATAAATAAAACATTTTCTACTTATCGACTGCAGCACCGGGAGCCCTCCAACAGCGTGCTGGGACACACCCCCCCCCCCCCCCCCTCCCAACAGTGTGTCTGTCAGTGTCTCTACCTCTCTGTCTGTCTGTGTGTGTGTCTCTCACTCTCTGTCTGTCAGTGTCTGTTTCTGACAGCGAGGGGAGGGGGAGGAGTGGAGGGGAGGGGGAGGAGTGGGGAGGGAGGGGGAGGAAGGGTGGGGAGAGGAGAGATGGAGAGGAGGGGGAGAGGGAGGGAGGGGAGGGAGAGGAGGAAGGGAGCAGGGAGGAGGAAGGGAGGAGGGAGAAGGGAGGGAGGGAGGGAGAGAAGGGAGGGAGGGAGAGAAGGGAGGGGGGGAAGAAGGGAGGGAGGGAGAGAAGGGAGCGGGGAAGAGAAGGGAGGGGGGAGAGAAGGGAGGGGGGAAAGAAGTGGGGGGGTAGTCGTGTCGGATCGGGTCCAGGGGCAGCGGGGGGAGCGTGAGTCGAGTCGGGTCGGGTCCGGGGGGGCGGGTCGGGTCCGGGTTGGGGGGTGGGGGGAGCGGGAGTCGAGTCGGGTCGGGTCCGGGTCCGGGGATTCGGGTCGGGAGGAAGCAGGAGCTGGGCGTGGGAGGCAGCCTTATGCACGCAGCCCCGGTGAGGCCATTCGGTTAGGGCTAGGGGCTGCGTGCGTCGGGCCCCTCCCACACAGTTTTGGGCGCCTGGAGCTACTGCACATGCGCGCCCACTGTAGCGCACATGTGCAGAGGTCCCGGCACTGTTTTCAGCGCAGGGACCTGGCTCTGCCCCCCACAGCTCGTGCTGCGCCGCGCCCAGCTCCAGAGGACCTGCAGAGAGCCGGAGAATCGGTAAGTATTTTTCAGGCGCACTTTGTGGCGCGAAAAACGGGCGTCCAGGTCGGGGCTGCTCCGTTCTAGGCGCGGCCCGAAACTTGGGCCCAGAGACTCTGCGTCCACAGCCCTCTGGGGCAGAGAATTCCAAAGATTCACAACCCTCTGAGTGAAGAAATTCCTCCTTAACTCTGTCTTAAATAGCCTACTCCTTATCCTGATGGAACATCCTCTCAGCATCTACTCTGTTAATCCCCTTCAGAATCTTGTATGTTTCAATGAGATTACCTCTCATTCTTCTAAACTCCAGAGAGTGTCGGCCCATTCTACACAATCTCTAATCATAAGACAGTCCTCTCATCCCAGGAATAGTTAAGATACTTTGTTGTTACGTTTTTTTTCTTAAAAGTAAATGTAATTACTTTCCTGGCATTTTTTCCCAGAGTCACGCCATTCTTTTGTTAACGGGTGCCACGTTAAACAAAGTCCCAGCTGCACTCAGGAAAATCAGGTCTACCTGTGGCCTAACAGGCGGTCCTTAAAGGGAATGTCTGTTAGGCCAACAACCAACAAGGCTAAAGTGGGCATGCCTGAATTTCTAGGCCGCGATCTGCACTTGGTGACATCGGTGAGCCATTGGCATCGAATCTCCTTTATACTGCCGGCTTCTGTCCTTCTTTACAGATTATTGTAACCTGACAACAACCGGTAAGCAACAATGAAAAGGGGAATGGTAGCATTGTGCTTATGTTTCTGAGCTTATAATCCAGAGGCCTGGACTAATGATTCTGGAGCCAAGAGTTAAAATCCCACCATGGCATGGCAGCTGGGGAATTTAAATTCTATTCATTAAATAAATCGGGAATAAAAAGCCAGTGCCAGTAATGGTGACCACAGAAGGAAATCTGCCATCCTAACCAGGTCTGGCCTATATGTGACTCCAGACCCACAGCAATATGGTTGACTCTTAACTGCCCTTTGTCATGGTGGCTCACCACCTCCTCAGCAATTAGGGATGGGCAATAAATGCTGGCCTTGATGGTAACACCCACATCCTGTGAACTATAAAAGGAATAATTTTTTTTTAAATAAAAAAGTTCCTCACACGTGACTCCTCTTGAATCAGCAATTCAGTTCAAATATATAACAAAACTATTTCTTAAGTGCGAAATAATTTGCATTTAGAGTTGAACCCTGCGAATATCCTCCTTGATGCTGGGCCCACTCACAGATGAAACCGCTCCAAAGTAACACAGTGGACTCTTGTAAATATTTCTCCTCAAGTTGTTACACATAATAGGCATTCGCTTTTCTTTATTGACATCAAGATTTGTTTAAAAAAAAAAGATGTATTAAATGTTTTTTAAGCCTAGTGCTCCCATTAATTCCTGAGAAAATAAAAATGTGCTGTAAAGTTTTATGTGAAGTGTCAGAAAAAAGTGAATCCAGGATCCTCCTTAGAGTAGAGGCGGTTATGAGGGGACTTGATCGAGATATTCAAAATTGTGAATGGTTCTGATAGAGGTGTTTCCATTGGCAGAAGGGTCGGTAACCAGAGGACGCAGATTTAAGGTGATTGGCAAAAGAACCAGAGGCGACATGAGGAAAAACATTTTTTTTTACACAGCGAGTTGTCGTGATCTGGAATGCATTACCTGAAGGGGCGGGGGAAGCAGATTCAAACAGTAAAATTCAAAAGAGAATTGGATAAATACTTGAAGGAGAAAAATATGCCGGGCTATGGTGAAAGAGCAAGGGAAGTGGGATTAATTGGATTGCTTTTTCAAAGCGAGTTGGCACAGGCACGATGGGCCGAATGGCCTCCTCCTGTACTGTATCATTTTATGGCCGATGGTCGGATTCAATGTTGATTGCCGCAGTCAGCCTCTCATGTTCTAACACACAGTGGTCAAAGGTCCTTAGCCCTTCTGTTGCACTTGTGCAGCGGATGAACGGCAAACTAGGCCGGGTCCCAGGCACGCCCAGGTTCTGACGCATACTGGGAGTTCCCGTAGGGCCTTGTAATAAGCAGAACCTCCGGCAAATATATGGCAAGGGCAGATAAGCGTAGATAAACGCCAAATGGTACCTATTTGGAAAAGGAAGGGAGCATAGAACTTGCATTTTACAACTTGAGTAGTAAAATGTCCCAAGGTGCTTCACAGGAGCGAATACCAAACAACATTTGACATCTAGCCACATAAGGAGATATTAAGTGACCAAAAGCTTGGTCAAAGAGTCTTAAATGAGAAGCGGGAGGCAGGAGAAGTTCAGGGAGGGAATAAATGCATGTATAAAACATGTGAATTGCTAAAAACATTTGAGTAAAATCTTAACATACTTTTAATTTATAATCTTTTACTGCAGTTCCGCAGTGTTTTAAGAACAGAGAAGAAGAACAACAACTTATGTTTATATAAGCGCCTTTAACTAGTGAAATGTCCCAAGGTGCTTCACAGCAATATTATGAAATTTAAAAATTTGATACCGAGCCGCATAAGTAGAAATTAGCGCAGGTGAGGGTCATAAAGGTAGGTTTTAAGGAGCTTCTTGAAGGAGGACAGAAAGGCGGAGAGGTTTAGTCAGGGAGTTCCAAAGCTTAGGGCCGAGGCAACAGAAGGCACGGCCACCAATTGTTGAGCGATTATAATCTGGGATGCTCAAGAGGGCAGAATTAGAGGAGCACAGTCATCTCGGCAGCGGGGAGGGGGGGTTGTGGAGCTGGAGGAAATTAGAGATAGGGAGGGGCGAGGCCATGGAAGGATTTGAAAATAAGGATGAAAATGTTGTAATGGAGGCAGAAACCAATGTAGGTCAGCGAGCACAGGGGTGATGGGTGAGCGGGTATTGGTGTGAGTTAGGACACGGGCAGCCGTGTTTTGGATCACCTCTAGTTTATGTCGGGTAGAATCTGTTTAATATGGGGTTAATGTGCAAAAATGTGGGCAGAAACCTCAGACTCTCAATTAAGAAAGAAAGATAGACTTGCATTTATATAGCAACTGTTTATGACCTCAGGACGTCCCAAAGCGCTTTACAGCCAATAAAGTACTTTTCAAGTGTAGTCACTGTTGTAATATATGAAATGTGCACACAACAAGCTCCCACAAATAGTAATGTGATAAAGATCCGATAATTTAGTGATGTTGATTGAGGGACAAATATTGGCCAGGACACCGGGGAGAACGCCTCTGCTTTTCTTCAAAATAATGCCATGGGATCTTTTACATCCAATTGAAAGGGCAGACGGGACCTCGGTTTAACATCTCATTCAAAAGACAGCACTACCCCAGACTCTGGACTGGGACTTGAACCCACAACCTTCCAACTCAGAGGCGAGAGTGCTACCTACTAAGCCACTTTGTTCCCCAAAAAATATACTTTATTCAAACCACGGCTAACACCTGGGTGTCAGTAACACAGGCAGACAGGAAGGACTCAACCAGCGACCTGAGTTCTGCCCTCTCCCCACTACCATTCGCACGCGGTGAATGGGGAAGTAGCGGCCAGAGGCCGTCAGAGGGGAGCGGCAGAGGGAACGGCAGGTTGGGCACCAGTCAAATCTTCTATCATTCCCTGCCACTATCCCATCTGGTTTCAGACAAGAAGCCATTAGCTGTGGCTCAGTGGGTAGCACAATCACCTCTGAGTTCGACAGTTGTGGGTTCAAGTCCCACTCCAGGGACTTGAACACATATATCTAGGCTGACACTCCAGTGCAGTGCTGAGGGAGCACTGCACTGTCAGAGGTGCAGTCTTTCTGGTGAGACATTAAACCGAGGCCCTGTCTGCCCTCTCAGGTGCACATAAAAGATCCCATGGCACTATTTTGAAGAATAGCAGGGGAATTATCCCTGGTGTCCTGGCCAGTATTTATCCCTCAATCAACATAACAAAATTGATTTTCTGGTCATTATCATATTGCTGTTTGTGGGAGCTTGCTGTGCGCAAGTTGTTTGCCGTATTTCCCACATTACAACAGTGACTGCACTCCAAAAGTACTTAATTGACTGTAAAGCGCTTTGAGACGTCCGTTGGTCATGAAAGGTGCTATATAAATGCAAGTCTTTCACAATGTAGAATCCAGTCAGTTATGTCAACAATTCATAATGTGAAGCCTATCTGCCTATCATGCTGTAATTATAAGCATATCACCACTAAGTGCTGTGACAAGAGTCACCCTCCTACCAGTTTATTTTTCACACAATTTCTGGATGCGCTTTGCCTGTTTAATTGTGTTTTTATTATTTGTTCCTGGGATGTGGACATCGCTGACAAGGCCGGCATTTATTGCCCATCCCTAATTGCCCTTGAGAAGATGGTGATGAGCTGCCTTCTTGAACCGCTGCAGTCCGTGTGGTGAAGGTGCTCCCACAGTGCTGTTAGGGAGGGAGTTCCAGGATTTTGACTCAGCGACGATGAAGGAACGGGCGATATATTTCCAAGTCAGGATGGTGTGTGACTTGGAGGGAAACTCGGTGGGGATAGTACTCCCATGCGCCTGCTGCCGAAGACGCCTTGGCGAGTTGCTGCTGTGCATCTTGTAGATGGTTCTGCAGCCACAGTGCGCAGTTGGGGGAGTGTGCTTCAAAAAAAATATATAGTTGTTCACATAAGACACCGAGCCTGGGACCCCTTTGCCCATTTCTGAGACTCCTCCCACCTCTTCTCACCTGCCCTGTAGTTGCCCAATATGCCACCAGTTAATTGTTGAACAAGAAATCTTTACAAGCACTTAAACTCATTGGGGCAGAAATTCCAGCCTCCCCAGGTCCGTACAGAGTGTGTACCGAGTGTGTACGGACCTGGGAAGGCATTGCAAAAGCAGGTTTTCGATGCACAATGGCGCATGCGGCAAAAACCAACTTTTTCAATCTGTCAAGCTCTGGTGAGTGAAAACACTTGCGCCTAGTAAAAGCAGGCGCATAGCCCACTTTTACAGGTGTAAGAGTTTTAAAACATACTAAAACGTAGTAAAATAAAATTTAAGAAACACATTTTAATGTTTAAAATCATGCCCACTAAGGTAAGTTTATTTTAAATCATAATTAAAAAACTTTTTTTTTTAATTGGAAAAATATATATTTTTTATAAGACATTTATTAACTTTAATTTAAATTAGTCTTAAATATGTGATGTATTTTTTCTATTTTTTATTTGTGTTTGGGGGGGTGTCTCTCAATCATAATAATGGGACCTCCTACTTACGGAGTTCCCATTATTATGAATGAGAAAATACTGTACCTGGATTGGCTAACCAATGCCATGTGACTCCAGCTCCAGCATACGGACGTCCCGAATGCACGTGCTCTGATGCGCAGGGAGAGGAGGCCTCAGGATCGGGATCGCTGGTGGGCACAGCAGGATAAGGTCAGCGCACATCTTTTTTAAACTTTTTTCTGTCGACCGCCCACGGGAAGCAGAGGACTGGGATTTCAGGGCCAATGTAGTGGCAAAAAAAATGTTTTAATTACGCAGCGCTTGTTAATGGTCTGGAATGCACTGCCTGAAATGGTGGTGGAAGCAGATTCAATAATAACTTTCAATGGGGAATTGGATAAATACTTGAAAGGGAAAATTTTCAAGGGTATGAGGAAAGAGCAGGGGGAGTGGGACTAATTGGATAGCTCTTTCACAGACACGACCGGCCGAATGTCCGCCTTCTGTTCTGTGCTGTGCCAGTCTATGATTCTATGACAATACATTGCATTGTGTTTTAAGTGCCGTGCCAAAGCAAAACCATCATTTTGCTCAAATATTAAAAAGGCCTTCAGTTCTGTTTTCTTAATTTTCACTTCAGCGTGGGTCGCGCAACAGAATCCACCATGGGAGGAGAATCATGTGCTTAAAGTGATTCAATGGTAACCTTCAAAAGGGAAGTGGATATGTACAGGTTGAACCTCCCTTATCCAGAACTCCCTTATCCGGAACCACCCCTCGTCCAGAACCATTCCCGGCCACCAGGTGGTGCATGCACAGAACTCCGACACGAACAAATTGAAGTCCTTCCTCGCTGCCAACTCTCGCAATCGCTGACCTAACCCCGCGATCCACCGCGCCCCCCCCCCACCCCCGCCCCCATGTTCTCTCTGCCGCACTCCCAGCCCCAAGCCAGCCAGCCCCGATATACCCTTGCTCAGTACCTGTACCATCCAATTTAACATGACCACCCCTCATCCGGAAAATCCGTTATCCAGAACAGGCCAGGTCCCGAGGGTTCCTGTTAAGGAAGGTTTAACCTGTTCAACCTGAAAAGGGAAAATTTGCAGGGCCATGGGGAAAGAGCAGGGGGAGTGGGATTCACTTGATCGCTCTTTCCTGGAGCTGGCACAGGCACGATGAGCCGAATGGCTACCTTCTGTGCTGTTTGATTCTATGATTAGAATAATCTTGTAAATAACAGCCAACATGACTTTAAAAGAAGATGCTTTCTGACTAATTTACTTGACTTTTGCCAGCAAGTGAATTCCCAGTGAAAACCCATATGACGCAGTGCGCTTAGATTTTCAATAAAAGCTGACTATATCGTTTGTCATAAAAGGCAGGAATTGAAACCAAGGCAGTGGGAATTCAAATAAAAACCCAACTGTGAGTAACGAATTTGCTCATGGGAAGGATACAGTAGGTGCTTGTTAAGCAAGTGATGTCAGGGTGACGGGAAGCGGTGATTAACCAAATTAGGGCTGTATTCCCTAAAATTTAAAAGGTTAAGGGGTGATCTGATTGAGGTTTTCAGGATTAATGGAAACAGATAGGGTAGATAGAGAGAAATTATTTTGTCTGGTTAGGATGCTAGGAATAGGGAGCATAGTCTAAATATTAGAGCCAGACCTTTCAGGAGTGAAATTATGAAACACGTCTTCATACTCCCACTCCAAGGACTTGAGCACAAAAATCTAGGCTGACACTCCAGTGCCATGCTGAGGGAGTGCTGCACTGTTGGAGGCGTCGTCTTTCGGATGAGATGTTAAACCGAGGCCCCGCCTGCTCTCACAGGTGGATCTAAAAGATCCTATGGCACTACTTCGAAGAAGAGCAGCGGAGTTATCCGCGGTGTCCTGATCAATATTTATCCCTCAAACATAACAAAAACAGAAATATCTGGATATTACTGTTTGTGGGAGCTTGCTGTGTACAAATTGCCTGCCGTGTTACCCACATTACAACAGTGACTACACTCCAAAAGTACTTCATTCGCTGTAAAACGCTTTGAGACGTCCGATGGTCGTGAAAAGTGTTTTTAGGTTTAAGGTAAACAGATGCCAAGCTAAAAGGGAGAGAATAGGAGGGGTGAACAATATCTTAGTGAAAATGCTGGGTGTTGAGCAGATTTTTAAATATGGAGAGAGATAGGGGGGAGAGGCTGAGACGTTTAGGTACGGAGTTCCAAAGCTGGTGGAGCTCATTGGTCTCCCACCAAGGGTGGGGCGAAGAGGGAGCACATTGCACAGAAAGCTGAACTGAGTATTTGGGATGGGATATAAAGCTGTAGGAGATTGCAGATGGAGGAATTTATAGATTAGGGTAAAGTATTAAATGTGATATATTAGGGGGACAGGGTGCCAGTGTAGGTCAGTGGGGATGGATAATCGGGGCTTAGTGAGTGATAAGACACATGTGGTGTAGTAATTTGGACAAGTCAATGTTTGTGGAGGTTGGGAGGCTGGCAAGGAAATTGTTCCTCCGACTCAAGAGATCAACCTTGTGACTCTTCTCTGCATATCTTCCAGGACTTAGATTCACTTAAGAACATTAGAAATAGGAGCAGGAGTAGGGCATTCGGCCCCGTGAGCCTGCTCTGCCATTCAAATACATCATGACTGATCTTCTAACTCAATTCCACTTTCCTGCCCTGTCCCCATAGCCCTTGATTTCATGAACATCCAAAAATCTATTGATCTCGGTCTTGAATATACTCAACGCCTTCTGGGTTAGAGAATTCCAAAGGTTCACCACTTGTGCCTTGGTGAGCAGAACTGAAGACAACTCCCAATGTGCGGACTGACTCCAGCATCGTACCCTTCAGCTTTATGGATTTCAACACATACGCTGCTGATGTGGCAATGCAACTCAACATTCTGTTTGTTTTCGTAATTGCTGCCCCACAATGACTTGACACGGTATGTGTTGAGTCTATTGTCACTTCCAGTTCTCCTTCGCCTCTCTCCTGAACAATTTAGTGTTATTCATTAATTAAGTTTTTCCTCCATTTTCTTTTCTTCCAATGTGTAGCAGCTTACAGTGTGTTGAATTTCTATCACAGTCCTGCTGCCCCTTTTCACCGAGGTGGTGAACAGTCACGACTTGGACAGGTAATCTTCACAGTGTTTGCTGTTATATTCTTTTCTATCCCATTCAGCACGGTGGTAGTGCCACGTATCACGATGGAGGGTGTGCTCAGTGTGACGACATGACTTCGTCTCCGCACGGCCTGCGCGTGGTCACTCCGAACAATACTGTCATGGACAGTTTCATCTGCGACAGGTGGATTGGTGATGTCGAGGTCGGTAGGATTTTCCTTGATTCTCTCGCCACCTGCCATAAGCCCAGTCTGACAGTTACATCCTTCAGGACTCGGCCAGCTCAGTCAGTAGTGGTGCTAGCGAGTCACTCTTGGTGATGGACATTGAAGTCCCCCACCCAGAGGGCATTCTGGACTCTTTATGGTATTCCATTTGGGAGGAGGAAGGGAATTCTGCCTTCTATTTGGTTCAACAGAAAGTCCAGAGTTTCTCAAATTTCACTCCCACACAAGTCTTTCTACAAATTTTAACACTAAGAGCAGTTTATTTTTAACAATGCCTTAAATTTAGAAAAAAAACCCACATTTTCAAAAGGCGATTAAGTGCCAAGTCCCCTCACTCTCACACAAACACAGAAAAATAAATCTAAATCATGTGTTTCACTTTCCACTGCCATCGGGTTACAATGGAATGTTCCAATCATTCTTAAACAAGAGTGTTCGGTACCTGATCCAAAATGGTCTACAGTGACCTCTAATCCTCAGAAATCAAGGCCATTAAAAACTCTAGAAGTTAAGGAATGCTGTGAAGCGTGCTGATTTGAGTTTGTAAAGGAATAGAGTTTTACCAGAGAAATACTCACTGAGGTATGGCTGAGTGGGTGTAAGGAACTCAGTCTTAGCTGCACTGAACTGACTAATCGCCAACGTTTCACTGGGAAGAAAATTTATTGTTGAATTCTGATAAAATTCTAATTGAAGACTGATAAAGGCAGCACTGGGGAGTTTTAGGGCAGATTTATATTCTGTTTGGAATTGTGTTTAAATGCAATAGAATGTTCTGGGGAACAGATTGGGGAATGGAACTAAAGGGACAGCTCCTTCTATAAGAAAATACGAATCTGACAAACCAAATATGGTTGGAATGCAATCTGTTTATTGTGTTTGACCATATCTTTGACATCCACGATGTCTCTAAGCAGTAGTCATACAGAGAAATAAATGCAATTGTCCTATTTTTCCCTGCGCAGAGAGGTAACATTCATCGATCCTGTTAAGGAAAGCTCAAGATCTTTATAGGCCTCTAGTCATGCACACTGCCCTTGCTGATTCATTATGGCATGACAAGTGTTATTATGAACAAGACCCCCAGAAATGAGAGAGTTCCTAGAAAAAAAACAGATGCAAAACTGTTTATCATGCTGGCCTATCTCAAGACTGTCTTGACTATCTCGTTTCACAAAGTGGTCACAAAAATGAGTTCTGCAACCCACATCCTTCCCCTCAGCAGAAGCTAAAGAGCTAAATTGTACCATGACACATTAAACCCTACAGTATCCCGGGAATGAACATCTTTTATCATTTCATTATTTCTAGCTACAGTATAAATCCACTAGCCATATATAAGTAAAAAGTAAACAAAAACCTTAATCATTCGAGATTAAACCAAAGCCTAACCCTACGTATATATGTATACACAACTAGGGTATCTTACACGTCAGAGAGCTGGCACAAGTATGGGGCTGAAATACCTCTTTATAGACTGTAAAATTGTATAATTCTTTGTATTTTTCTTCGAATTTGCATCCCTCTTTCCTAAAGGCACTGATTTCTGCTGGGATATGTTTACCATGCTCCCGATGCCCCCACCCGACCTTCTCCGTCCCTCTGAGGGTCTGAGAGGCCAGGGAAGCCAATAAAAGGTAAGCCAAACTTCTTTACGAGGTCCCTAAGAAGTATTTGGGCTGACAATAATAACAACTTGCATTTATATAGTGTTCCAATGTGCTTCACAGGAGCGTTATAAAACAATTTGCCACGGAGCCATTATATTTGCAGGGAGATATTAGGACAAGGTCAAAGAGGTAGATTTTAAGGAGTGTCTTAAAGGAGAAGAGAGAACTAGAGAGGAGGAGAGGTTCAGAGAAGTGTAATGTATGCACCTGTGAGTATGCTAACAGGTTTGTAGAACTGTTGAGTTGGGAGTGGCTTAGCCAGTCACGTGAATTAACATAAGACTCAATAAAACCCCAGCCAGTTGGGTTCAGTGGATGCACGATGAGGCAGGTGGTTGTGAGCTGGTGGATGAAATGGTAATGTGTAGTGTGATTGTTAAACCTTGTGATAGTAAACCAACTAGTTCTTAATAGCAATGTGTTGCTATGAATTCTGAAGCAAAGAACCCATGAAGAAAAATCAGTACAGGAAAGAATTCCAGAGCTTAGGGTCTAGGCAACTGAAGACATGGCCGCCAATGGTGGAGTGATTAAAATTGGGGATGGTCAAGAGACCAGAAATGGATGACCATAGTGATCTCAGAGGATTGTAGGGCTGGAGGAGATTACAGAGATAGGAAGGGGTGAGGCCAGGGAGGGATTTGAAAACAAGGATGAGAATTTTAGAATCGAGGCGTTGGCGGATCAGGAGCCAATGTATGTCAGTGAGCACAGGGGCAATGGGTGAACGGGACTTGGTGCGAGTTAGGACATAGGCTGCTGAGTTTTGGATGAGCTCAAGTTTATGAGGGATGGAAAATAGGAGGCCGCTAGGAGTATCAGTGCAGGAGCGGGAAGAGAGGCCATTGCAGATGATTCTCTGGCTACGACTGGCTAGATAGGAATGGAACCGGGCAAGACCATTCCCACTCAGTTGGATGATACAGGAGAGGCGAAGGAGGCGGATGGAGTGGTCAACCATATCACAGGCTGCAGACGGAGAAGGATGAGGAGAGATAGGTTATCGCGGTCACAGTCACATCGGTTGTCATTTGTGACTTTGATACAGGGCTGCTTTAGTGCTGCAGCAGGCATGGGAACTGGATTGGAGAGATTCAAACATGGAGTTGTGCAAAGCTGGGCACGGATTTGGGAGGTGACAACACGTTGTTGTCAGCCCAAACACTCCTTAGGAACCTCGTAAAGAAGTTTGGCTTACCTTTTTTAGGTTTCCCTGGCCTCTCAGACCCTCAGAGGGGCGGAGGGGTGGGGATGTGGTGGTGGTGGGGGGGGGGGGGGGGGGGGGGTGCAGTTGTGTGGGAAACCTATTCCAGCAGATAAAGGTGCCTTCAGGAAAGAGGGACTAAAAATTCGAAGAAAAATACAATGGGAAGCAGAGAATTATACAATTTTACAACGTATAAAGAGGTCATTCAGCCCCACACTTGTGCCAGCTCTCTGAAGTGCAAGATACCATAGTAGTCTGTACATATGTATGTAGGGTTAGTATTTGAATATATTCAAGACTGAGAGCGATAGATTTTTGGATATTAAGGGAATCAAGGGATATGGGGATAGAGCAGGAAAGTGGAGTTGAGGTAGAAGATCAGCCATGATTCATTGAATGGCGGAGCAGGTTCAAGGGGCTGAATGGCTTACTCCTGCTCCTAATTCTTACGTTCTTATGATTTGCTTTAATCTCATATGATTAAAGTTTTTGTTTTCTTTTTAGTTATAAATAGCTAGTGGATTTATATTGCAGCTGATTGCTGTTTAGCTTCTGCTGAGGTGAAGGATGTGGGTTGCAGGATGCATGACTTAGTTTTGTGGCCACATTGTGAAACGAGATATTCAAGACAGCCTTGAGATAGGAAGTGGAACAATAGGCCAGCATGATAAACAGGTTTGCATCTGTTTTGTTCTAGGAACTCTCTAATTTCTGGGAGGCTTGTTCACAGTAGCACTTGTCATGCCATAATCAATCAGCAAGGACAGTGTGCGTGACTAGAGGCCTATAAAGAGCTTGAGCTTTCCTTAACAATTTATAGAGTCAGGATCGAAATGATCAATGAATGTTACCTCTCTGCCCAGGAAAAAAATGGGGTAATTGCACTTAGTTCCCTGTAGTCTACCGCTTAGAGACATTGGGGCCGACTTTGGTGGCCACCCATTTCTCGGTGGCTACTGGGCGGTAGGTCCGTTTTTGCCGCCCGCTGGCACTGAGTCCTGTCGGGAGCTGCTTTTTGAATTAGCTTGGATGTACAACATGTGAGATGCTGAACACTTGTCAGTCACTCATAACAATTTTCCCTTTGCCATTGGCCTTCTTTCAACAAGGTGCAACAAAAAAGCCTCCATTAGCTTGCACACATTTCAGTCGGTTTTATCACATCCAATTTAAACATCACCATCAGCAAGAAAGTAATGCAACATTGACCTAACTTCTTTCCAGCAATCTCACTGATATCCAACTGGCTGCTGTGATGTGATGGGCACCACACTCCCTCCCGGCCGATGTGCGATTGCTGCCCCAATGCCTCCACCTCTCCCTCCCTCCCTCCCTCCCAGCCGATGTGCGATTGCTGGCCGCTCACACTGCTGCCTCCCTCCCTCTCGATTAACGCCACTCGCACTGCTCCCGCCCTCCCGATTCAAGCTGCTAACAGTGCTGCCTCCTGCCCGATGTGCGATTGCTGGCCCACTGCCGCCCAGCTCAGACCTGCTTTTCCGGAGCGGTCCTTCTGGCGGGCGGCAGGTCAGCGGGAGTGCAGCAAAAGTGATCAAAATGGGGATTATCTGACTTCCGGCAGGGGCGGGCAGGACACTGCGACGTGGGCAGAACCCTTCCCCACCAATCTTCCGTCGGGCGGATGGATCCTCAACGGGAGATGGACCATTCCAGAGGAATCGCCCCGAAAACGGCCATTTCCAGCGGAACCTCGGCGGCTGCGGGCAGTATATCGATGAAAGTCGGACCCATTGCGTGTATCAAAGATGTGGTCAAGCACAATAAACGGATTGCATTGCAATCCTATTTGGTTTGGCAGATTTGTATTTTCTTATAGAAGGAGCTGTCCATTTAGTTCCATTCCCCAACCTGTTCCCCAGAACTTTCTATTGAGTTTAAACATAATTCTAAACAGGATGGGCCAGAAATTCCATTGGGGGGTCTTCCCGCGGGCAATTGCCTCCTTGCCGGAGATTTTTTATGAATCTACCTGGTGGTCTAGGAGGCGCCCTGAATTCCGATCGGGAGGCCTTCTCCTCCCGTGCTGTGAAGCGCACTCCCATCCAGAGGGTTCCGACGCAGAAGATGCAGTCACGTGTGACTGCTCAGCCAATCAGGTAGGTAGTTCACAGGTTCCCATTAATAGCACTTAGACTCGCGTAACTACGAGTTCTTGGTGCTATTAGTGGGGAAAAAAATCAAACACACACTAATAAAAAAATAAAAAGCAGACCTCACATAATTAAAATTAATTGAAATTAAAGTTAATAAATGCTTTAGAAAAAAACAATATATTTCCGATTTTTTAAAAGTTTTGTTATTCGGGTTAAAAATAAACTTATCTTAGTGGGCAGAGTTTTTAACAATACACTGTATTTATGTTATTTAATTTTATTGTGTTTATGTGTGTTTTTAAACATTTGCGCCTGTAAAAGAAGGCTATGCGCCAGCTTTTTCAAGCGCAAGATTTTTGAGGACATTTGCTGGGCAAGATGTGCTTAAATCCCACAATCTTGCCGCTTGACAGATCAGAGCATGCGCATTGTACGCTGAAAACTGGCTTTTCCGATGCCTTCCCGGGTCCGTAGAAACATTGTACAGGCCTGGACATCGGAATTTTTGGGCCATTATAAATCTGCCTTAAAACTGTAACAGTGCAGTAACAGCTTGCCTTTAGTCGTCTTTAATTAGAATTTCATCAGAATTCAACAATAGATTTTCTTCCCAGTGAAACCATGGCGATTTGTCAGTTCAGTGCAGCAGTTGTAGTGGTAGGGGACAGTATCATTCGGGGTTGATACTGTTCTCTGCAGCTGAGAGCGTGAGTCCTGAAGGCAAAAATTTGGCAGATGGAGTACAAAGTGGGAAAATGTGAGGTTATCCATTTTGGCAGAAAAAATAAAAAAGCAAATTATTATTTAATTGAAGAAAAATTGCAAAGTGCTGCAGTACAGAGGGACCTGGGGGTCCTTGTGCATGAAACACAAAATGTTAGTATGCAGGTACAGCAAATGATCAGGAAGACAAATGGAATGTTGGCCTTTATTGCAAGGGGGATAGAGTATAAAAGCAGAGAAGTCCTGCTACAACTGTACAGGGTATTGGTGAGGCCACACCTAGAGTACTGCATGCAGTTTTGGTCTCCGTATTTAAGGAAGAATATACTTGCATTGGAGGCTGTTCAGAGAAGGTTCACTAGGTTGATTCCAAAGATGAGGGGGTTGACTTCTGAAGATAGGTTGAGTAGGTTGGGCCAATACTCATTGGAGTTCAGAAGAATGGGAGGTGATCTTATCGAAACATATTAGATAATGAAGGTGCTCGACAAGGTGGATGCAGAGAGGATGTTTCCACTCATAGGGGAATCTAAAACTAGGGGACATAGTCTCAGAATAAGGGCTTGCCCATTTAAAACTGAGATGAGAATTTCTTCTCTCAGTGGGTTGTAAATCTGTGGAATTCTGTGCCCCAGAGAGATGTGGAGGCTGGGTCATTGAATATATTTAAGGTGGAGATAGACAGATTTTTGAGCGATAAGGGAATAAAGGGTTATGGGGAGCGGGCAGGGAAGTGGAGCTGAGTCCATGATCAGATCAGCCATGATCTTATTAAATGGTGGAGCAGGTTCAAGGGGTCAAATGGCCTACTCCTGTTCCTATTTCTTATCTTCTAAGACTGAGTTCCTTACACCCACTCAGCCATATCTCAGTGAGTATTTCTCTGGTAAAACTCTCTATTCCTTTACAAACTCAAATCAGCACGCTTCACAGCATACCTTAACTTCTAGAGTTTTTAATGGCCTTGATTTCTAAAGATTAGAGGTCACTATAGACCATTTTGGATCAGGTACCGAACACTCTTGTTTAAGAATGATTGGAACATTCCATTGTAACCCGATGGCAGTGGAAAGTGAAACACATGATTTAGATTTATTTTTCTGTGTTTGTGTGGGAGTGAGGGGACTTGGCACTTAATCGCCTTTTGAAAATGTGGTTTTTTTTTCTAAATTTAAGGCATTGTTAAAAATAAACTGCTCTTAGTGTTAAAATTTGTAGAAAGACTTGTGTGGGAGTGAAATTTGAGAAACTCTGGACTTTCTGTTGAACCAAATAGAAGGCAGAATTCCCTTCCTCCTCCCAAATGGAATACCATAAAGAGTCCAGAATGCCCTCTGGGTGGGGGACTTCAATGTCCATCACCAAGAGTGACTCGCTAGCACCACTACTGACTGAGCTGGCCGAGTCCTGAAGGATGTAACTGTCAGACTGGGCTTATGGCAGGTGGTGAGAGAATCAACACAAGGAAAATCCTACCGACCTCGACATCGCCAATCCACCTGTCGCAGATGCAACTGTCCATGACAGTATTGTTCGGAGTGACCACGCGCAGGCCGTGCGGAGACGAAGTCATGTCGTCACACTGAGCACACCCTCCATCGTGTTACGTGGCACTACCACCGTGCTGAATGGGATAGAAAAGAATATAACAGCAAACACTGTGAAGATTACCTGTCCAAGTCGTGTCTGTTCACCACCTCGGTGCAAAGGGGCAGCAGGACTGTGATAGAAATTCAACACACTGTAAGCTGCTACACATTGGAAGAAAAGAAAATGGAGGATGTACTTGTTATATATGTGGACTTGTATTTACTCTGTACAGCCACCAGAGGGCTCATCCCCCGGAGTCCCAAGGGATCCCATAATCTCTTGGGAGCACAGGTATTTAAGGAGGCTTCACAGGTTGGAGAGGCACTCTGGAGACCTGCAATAAAAGACTTAGGTCACATTTTACTTTGAGCTCACAGTGTTCAGTCTGACTCTTTCTCCATACACAACAGTACTTACTTAATGAATAACACTAAATTGTTCAGGAGAGAGGCGAAGGAGAACTGGAAGTGATAATAGACTCAACACACACTGTGTCAAGTCATTGTGGGGCAGCAATTTCGAAAACAAACAGAATGTTGCATTGCCACATCAGCAGCGAATGTGTTGAAATCCGTAAAGCTGAAGAAGCTTTACGGTGCTGGAGTCAGTCCGCACATTGGGAGTTGTCTTCAGTTCTGCTCACCAAGTCACAAGTGGTGAGTCTTTGGAATTCTCTACCCCAGAAGGCTGTGGAGGCTCAGTCGTTGAGTATATTCAGGACAGAGATTGATAGATTTTTAGATGTTAAGGGAATGAAGGGATTTGGGGACAGTGCAGGAAATTGGAGATGAGTTAGAAGATCAGCCATGATCTTATTGAATGGCAGAGCAGGATCGCGGGGCCGAATGGCCTACTCCTGCTCCTATTTCTTCTGTTCTTAAGTGAATCCAAGTCCTGGAAGATATGCAGAAAAGGGTCATAAGGCCGATCTCTTGAGTCAGAGGAACAATTTCCTTGCCAGCCTCCCAACCTCCATCCTCCATAAACATTGACTTGTCCAAATTGCTACTGCATGTGTCTTATCACTCACTAAGCCCCGCTTGCCCATCCCCACTGACCTACACTGGCACCCTGTCCCCCCAATATATCACATTTAATACTTTACCCTCATCTATAGATTCCTCCATCTGCAATCTCCTACAGCTCTATATCCCATCCCAATTATTCAGTCCAGCTTTCTGTGCAAAGCCCTCTTCTTCGCCCCGCCCTTGGTGGGAGACCAATGAGCTCCACCAGCTTTGGAACTCCGTACCTACATGTCTCATCCTCTCTCCCCTCTCTCTCTCCACATTTAAAAATCTGCTCAACACCCAGCATTTTCACTAAGATATTGTTCACCCCTCCTATTCTCTCCCTTTCAGCATGGCATCTGTTTGCCTTAAACCTAACTATGATACACTTTAGGACATTTTCCTGTGCTAAAGGTGCAATATAAATGCAAGTTGTTGTTGATTTATGATAAAAGGTTAGAAAAATCTACACTCCAGCTTTGAAAGGTGGTAAATAAACAGGAACGGGATGGAGATATATATGATGCCAATTGGAGTGAAAAGGTTTAAGCTGATGTACTATTTCAGGTGAAACCATGAATCCAGGCTAGATGGAATAGGAAAGGAAAGAAAACCTGACCGACAGTTCCAGAAGAGTTGAATCAGCTCCCAAAGATCACCGCTAAGGTTGCAAGAATCATGGTAGCCAGTTGCATGCAACACTGCAACAAAAACAACTTGCATTTATATAGCACCTTTAAATTGGTAAAACATTCCAAGGCGCTTCGCAGGAGCATTATCAGGCAAAATTTGACACCGAGCCACATGAGATATTAGGACAGGTGACCAAAAGCTCGGTCAAAGAGGTAGGTTTTAAGGAGCGTCTTAAAGTAGGAGAGAGAGATACAGAAGGAAAGAGGTTTAGGGAGTCAATTCCAGAGCTAAGGGCCTAGGCAGCTGAAGGCACAGAGGAACGATTAAAATTGGGGACGTGCAAGGGGCCAGAATAAGAACATAAGAATTAGGAACAGGAGTAGGCCATCTAGCCCCTCGAGCCTGCTCCGCCATTCAACAAGATCATGGCTGATCTGGCCGTGGACTCAGCTCCACTTACCCGCCCGCTCCCCGTAACCCTTAATTCCCTTATTGGTTAAAAATCTATCTATCTGTGATTTGTATACATTCAATGAGCTAGCCTCAACTGCTTCCATGGGCAGAGAATTCCACAGATTCACAACCCTCTGGGAGAAGAAATTCCTTCTCAACTCGGTTTTAAATTGGCTCCCCCGTATTTTGAGGCTGTGCCCCCTAGTTCTAGTCTTCCCGACCAATGGAAACAACCTCTCTGCCTCTATCTTGTCTATCCCTTCCATTATTTTAAATGTTTCTATAAGATCACCCCTCATCCTTCTGAACTCCAACGAGTAAAGACCCAGTCTACTCAATCTATTATCATAAGGTAACCCCCTCATCTCCGGAATCAGCCTAATGAATCGCCTCTGTACCCCCTCCAAAGCTAGTATATCCTTCCTTAAGTAAGGTGACCAAAACGGCATGCAGTACTCCAGGTGCAGCCTCACCAATACCCTGTACAGTTGCAGCAGGACCTCCCTGCTTTTGTACTCCATCCCTCTCGCAATGAAGGCCAACATTCCATTCGCCTTCCTGATTACCTGCTGCACCTGCAAACTAACTTTTTGGGATTCATGCACAAGGACCCCCAGGTCCCTCTGCACCTCAGCATGTTGTAATTTCTCCCCATTCAAATAATATTCCCTTTTACTGTTTTTTTTTCCCAAGGTGGATGACCTCACACTTTCCGACATTGTATTCCATCTGCCAAACCTTAGCTCATTCGCTTAACCTATCTCAATCTCTTTGCAGCCTCTCTGTGTCATAGAAACATAGAAAATAGGTGCAGGAGCAGGCCATTCAGCCCTTCTAGCCTGCACCGCCATTCAATGAGTTCATGGCTGAACATGAAACTTCAGTACCCCCTTCCTGCTTTCACGCCATACCCCTTGATCCCCCGAGTAGTAAGGACTTCATCTAACTCCCTTTTGAATATATTTAGTGAATTGGCTCAACTACTTTCTGTGGTAGAGAATTCCACAGGTTCACCACTCTCTGGGTGAAGAAGTTTCTCCTTATCTCGGTCCTAAATGGCTTACCCCTTATCCTTAGACTGTGACCTCTGGTTCTGGACTTCCCCAACATTGGGAACATTCTTCCTGCATCCAACCTGTCCAAACCCGTCAGAATTTTAAACGTTTCTATGAGGTCCCCTCTCATTCTTCTGAACTCCAGTGAATACAAGCCCAGTTGATCCAGTCTTTCTTGATAGGTCAGTCCCACCATCCCGGGAATCAGTCTGGTGAATCTTCGCTGCACTCCCTCAAGTTAGGAGACCAAAACTGTACACAATACTCCAGGTGTGGCCTCACCAAGGCCCTGTACAACTGTAGCAACACCTCCCTGCCCCTGTACTCAAATCCCCTCGCTATGAAGGCCAACATGCCATTTGCTTTCTTAACCGCCTGCTGTACCTGCATGCCAACCTTCAATGACTGATGTACCATGACACCCAGGTCTCGTTGCACCTTCCCTTTTCCTAATCTGTCACCATTCAGATAATAGTCTGTCTCTCTGTTTTTACCACCAAAGTGGATAACCTCACATTTATCCACATTATACTTCATCTGCCACGCATTTGCCCATTCACCTAACCTATCCAAGTCACTCTGCAGCCTCATAGCATCCTCCTCGCAGCTCACACTGCCACCCAACTTAGTGTCATCCGCAAATTTGGAGATACTACATTTAATCCCCTCGTCTAAATCATTAATGTACAATGTAAACAACTGGGGCCCCAGCACAGAACCCTGCGGTACCCCACTAGTCACTGCCTGCCATTCCGAAAAGTACCCATTTACTCCTACTCTTTGCTTCCTGTCTGACAACCAGTTCTCAATCCACGTCAGCACACTACCCCCAATCCCATGTGCTTTAACTTTGCACATTAATCTCCTGTGTGGGACCTTGTCGAAAGCCTTCTGAAAGTCCAAATATACCACATCAACTGGTACTCCTTTGTCCACTTTATTGGAAACATCCTCAAAAAATTCCAGAAGATTTGTCAAGCATGATCTCCCTTTTACAAATCCATGCTGACTTGGACCTATCATGTCACCATTTTCCAAATGCGCTGCTATGACATCCTTAATAATTGATTCCATCATTTTACCCACTACTGAGGTCAGGCTGACCGGTCTATAATTCCCTGCTTTCTCTCTCCCTCCTTTTTTAAAAAGTGGGGTTACATTGGCTACCCTCCACTCGATAGGAACTGATCCAGAGTCAATGGAATGTTGGAAAATGACTGTCAATGCATCCGCTATTTCCAAGGCCACCTCCTTAAGTACTCTGGGATGCAGTCCATCAGGCCCTGGGGATTTATCGGCCTTCAATCCCATCAATTTCCCCAACACAATTTCCCGACTAATAAAGATTTCCCTTAGTTCCTCCTCCTTACTAGACCCTCTGACCACTTTTATATCCGGAAGGTTGTTTGTGTCCTCCTTAGTGAATACTGAACCAAAGTACTTGTTCAATTGGTCTGCCATTTCTTTGTTCCCCGTTATGACTTCCCCTGATTCTGACTGCAGGGGACCTACGTTTGTCTTTACTAACCTTTTTCTCTTTACATACCTATAGAAACTTTTGCAATCCGCCTTAATGTTCCCTGCAAGCTTCTTCTCATACTCCATTTTCCCTGCCCTAATCAAACCCTTTGTCCTCCTCTGCTGAGTTCTAAATTTCTCCCAGTCCCCAGGTTCGCTGCTATTTCTGGCCAATTTGTATGCCATTTCCTTGGCTTTAATACTATCCCTGATTTCCCTAGATAGACACGGTTGAGCCACCTTCCCTTTTTTATTTTTACGCCAGACAGGAATGTACAATTGTTGTAATTCATCCATGCGGTCTCTAAATGTCTGCCATTGCCCATCCACAGTCAACCCCTTAAGTATCATTAGCCAATCTATCTTAGCCAATTCATGCCTCATACCTTCAAAGTTGCCCTTCTTTAAGTTCTGGACCATGGTCTCTGAATTAACTGTTTCATTCTCCATCCTAATGCAGAATTCCACCATATTATGGTCACTCTTCCCCAAGGGGCCTCGCACAATGAGATTGCTAATTAATCCTCTCTCATTACACAACACCCAGTCTAAGATGGCCTCCCCCCTAGTTGGTTCCTCGACATATTGGTCTAGAAAACCATCCCTTATGCACTCCAGGAAATCCTCCTCCATCGTATTGCTTCCAGTTTGCCTGGCCCAATCTATGTGCATATTAAAGTCACCCATTATAACTGCTGCACCTTTATTGCATGCACTCCTAATTTCCTGTTTGATGCCCTCCCCAACATCACTACTACTGTTTGGAGGTCTGTACACAACTCCCACTAACGATTTTTGCCCTTTAGTGTTCTGCAGCTCTACCCATATAGATTCCACATCATCCAAGCTGATGTCTTTCCTAACTATTGCATTAATCTCCTCTTTAACCAGCAATGCTACCCCACCTCCTTTTCCTTTTATTCTATCCTTCCTGAATGTTGAATACCCCTGGATGTTGAGTTCCCAGCCCTGATCATCCTGGAGCCACGACTCTGTAATCCCAATCACATCATATTTGTTAACATCTATTTGCACAGTTAATTCATCCACCTTATTGCGGATACTCCTTGCATTAAGACACAAAGCCTTCAGGCTTGCTTTTTTAACACCCTTTGTCCTTTTAGAATTTTGCTGTACAGTGGCCCTTTTTGTTCTTTGCCTTGGGTTTCTCTGCCCTCCACTTTTCCTCATCTCCTTTCTGTCTTTTGCTTTTGCCTCATTTTTGTCTCCCTCTGTCTTCCTGCATAGGTTCCCATCCCCCTGCAATATTAGTTTAACTCCTCCCCAACAGCACTAGCAAACACTCCCCCTAGGACATTGGTTCCGGTCCTGCCCAGGTGCAGACCGTCCGGTTTGTACTGGTCCCACCTCCCCCAGAACCGGTTCCAATGCCCCAAGAATTTGAATCCCTCCCTGCTGCACCACTGCTCAAGCCATGTATTCATCTGCGCTATCCTGCGATTCCTACTCTGACTAGCACGTGGCACTGGTAGCAATCCCGAGATTACTACTTTTGAGGTCCTACTTTTTAATTTAGCTCCTAGCTCCTTAAATTCTTTTCGTAGGACCTCATCCCTTTTTTTACCTATGTCGTTGGTACCAATGTGCACCACGACAACTGGCTGTTCTCCCTCCCATTTCAGAATGTCCTGCACCCGCTCCGAGACATCCTTGACCCTTGCACCAGGGAGGCAACATACCATCCTGGAGTTTCGGTTGCGTCCGCAGAAACGCCTATCTATTCCCCTGACCATCGAATCCCCTATCACTATTGCTCTCCCAATCTTTTTCCTGCCCTCCTGTGCAGCAGAGCCACCTACGGTGCCATGAACTTGGCTGCTGCTGCCCTCCCCTGATGAGTCATCCTCCCCAACAGTACCCAAAGCGGTGTATCTGTTTTGCAGGGGGATGACCACAGGGAACCCCTGCACTATCTTTCTTGCACTGCTCTTCCTGCTGGTCTTCCATTCCCTATCTGGCTGTGGACCCTTCTCCTGCGGTAAGACCAACTCACTACACGTGATACTCACATCATTCTCAGCATCGTGGATGCTCCAGAGTGAATCCACCCTCAGCTCCAATTCCGCAACGCGTCAAGAGCTCGAGGCGGATACACTTCCCACACACGTAGCGCCCAGGGACACCGGAAGTGTCCCCGAGTTCCCACATGGTACAGGAGGAGCATATCACATGGCCGAGCTCTCCTGCCATGTCTTAACCTTAGATACCCTTAAATTGGTAATAACAATGTTACAGTTCACTTACTGATATAAAAAAGAAAAGAAAAGCTACTCACCAATCACCAGCCAATCACTTACCTCATTGGCTGTGACGTCACTTTTTGATTACTTTCTACTTCTATTTTGCTTTCTCTCCCGCTGTAGCTGCCTTTTGATAGGCTGCTCCCGCGTCTCACCAACTGCCGCTGGCTCTCGATCTCCCGCTGGGCTTTTTATAGGCTGCTCCCGCGTCTCACCAACTGCCGCTGGCTCTCGATCTCCCGCTGGGCTTTTTATAGGCTGCTCCCGCGTCTCACCAACTGCCGCTGGCTCTCGATCACCCGCTGGGCTTTTGATAGGTCGCTCCCCTCTCACCAACTGCTGCTGGCTCTCGATCTTCTGCTGGGCCTTTTATAGGTCGCTCCCCTCTCACCAACTGCCTCTACACAACCGGCTTTCCCACTAATCTTTGTGTCATCTGCAAATTTTGTTACACTACGCTCAGTCCCCTCTTCCAGGTCATCTATGTATATTGTAAACAGTTGTGGTCCCAGCACCGATCCCTGTGACACACCACTAACCACCGATTTCCAACCCGAAAAGGACCCATTTATCCCGACTCTCTGCTTTCTGTTAGCCAGCCTATTCTCGATCCATGCTAATACATTTCCTCTGACTCCACGTACCTTTATCTTCTGTAGTAACCTTTTGTGTGGCACCTTATCGAATGCCTTTTGGAAATCTAAATACACCTCTATCCACCATGCTCGTTATATCCTCAAAGAATTCCAGTAAATTAGTTAAACATGATTTCCCTTTCATGAATCCATGTTGCATCTGCTTGATTGCACTATTCCTATCTAGATGTCCCGCTATTTCTTCCTTAATGATAGTTTCAAGCATTTTCCCCACTACAGATGTTAAACTAACCGGCCTATAGTTACCTGCCTTTTGTCTGCCCCCTTTTTTAAACAGAGGCGTTACATTAGCTGCTTTCCAATCTGCTGGTACCTCCCCAGAGTCCAGAGAATTTTGGTAGATTATAATAAATTGGACGAGCGTAAAAATCTCGAAGGGTTGTAGGTCTGGAAGAGGTTACAGAGATAGGTAAGGGCCGTTTAGGGATTTGAAAACAAAGATGAGAATTTTAAAATCGAGGTATTGCCAGACAGGGAGCCAGTGTAAGTCAGCAAGTATAGAGTTGATGGGTGAACGGGACTTGGTGTGAGTTAGGACACGGGCAGAAGGATTTTGAATGAGCTGAAGTTTACAAACAGTGCAAGGTGGGAGGCCAACCAGGAGAGCATTGGAATAGTCGAGTCTAGAGGTAACAATGTCATGGATGAGGGCTTCAGCAGCAGATGAGCTGAGGCAAGGGTGTAGACGTGCGATGCTACGGAAGTAGGCGGTGATGGGGATGGAGCGGATGTGGGGTCGGCAACTCAGCTCAGGGTCAAATAGGGGGCCAAAGTTGCAAACGGTCTGCTAAGGTCGCCAACTCTGACTGAATGTATTCCTGGAGGCTTCATCACATGACCTTCCACCACCAACAACCTCAACCGGTCAAACAGCCATTTTTCTCCACCTCCAATATTTGAAAACCAATAAATAAAGAGTTCCAAGGAAATTAATAAAACACAATTTTTTTCATGCCACTTTGATTTTTCTCCTGGAGTTGCTCACAGCAGTGTATTAATCTTTAATTTCTAGAGACTGGCAACCCATTGCTATACAATTTGACCCTGCAAAAAAAAAGAAAGAAAGAAAGACCTGCATTTATATAGAGCTTTTCATGACCACCGGACACCCCAAAGCACTTTACAGCCAATGAAGTACTTTTGGAGTGTAGTCACTGTTGCAATGTGGGAAACGCGGCAGCCAATTTACGCTCAGCAATTCCCACAATGTGATAATGACCAGATAATCTGTTTTTGTTGTGTTAATTGAGGGATAAATATTGGCCAGGACACCGGGGATAACTCTTCTGTTCTTCTAAATAGTGCCATGGGATCTTTTACATCCACCTGAAAGAGCAGACGGGGCCTCGGTTTAAGATCTCATCCGAGATGACGCCACCTCCGACAGTGCAGCACTCCCTCAGCACGGTACTGGGAGTGTCAGCCTAGATCTTTGTGCTAAAGTCTCTGGAGTGGGACTTGAACTCACGACCTTCTGACTCAGAGGGGAAAGAAGCCTCACCTTGGAAGCCCCGCAGCAGGAAAGCCTTAGGTTCATCAAAGGGACCAAAACAGCAACAGATAATCAATTGCTTAGAATTATAGAATCATAGAATGGTTACAGCACAGAAGGAGGCCATTCGGCCGTTGAGCCTATGTCTCTGCAAGAGCACCTCTGCTAGTCCCACTCCCCCGCTCCCACCCTCCCTTTCCCCTTTGTCCTGCAATTTTCTTTCCTTCAGATACTTATCCAATTCCCATTTGAAAGCCACGATTGAATCTGTGTTCACCAGCCTCTCAGGCAGTGTATTCTAGATCCTAACCATTCGCTGCATAAAAACATTATTCCTCATGTTGCCTTTGGTTCTTCTGTCAATCACCTTAAAGTAAGAGACATCTATATTGTGAAATAGAACTATTTTGCCAGCATTGCGCCCTTGCATGTAAGCATAAACCATCTTCGACAGCCTGCAATTATATGCCTCCATATCAACCTCAATGAGCCAGGAGCCTCACATACAGCTAAATACAGCAGACACCTCAAAATGCTGGAAACCACCACCAGCACTGCCTCCGCAAAATCCTGCAAATCCATTGGCAGGACAAACGCACCAACATCAGTGTTCTCGCTCAGGCCAACATCCCCAGCATCGAAGCATTGACCACGCTCGATCAGCTCCATTGGGTGGGCCACATCGTCTGTGTGCCCGACACGAGACTCCTAAAGCAAGCGCTCTACGTGGAGCTTCGACATAGCAGGCGAGCCCCAGGTGGGCAGAGGAAACATTTCAAGGACACCCTCAAAGCCTCCTTGAAAAAGTGCAACATCCCCACCGCCACCTGGGAATCCCTGGCCCACGACTGCCCAAATCTGTGTCCTCTGGTTCTCGATCCTTCCGGCAATGGGAACAGTTTCTCTCCATCTACTCTGTCTAAATCCCTCCTGATTTTGAAGGTCTCTGTAAAATCTATCAATGCTTGTTGAGAGAGTGCCATTCATCAGGTTCTTGGTTATGTGCCTACTGCATCAATAGTCCTATCTACAGCTTTCTCATGGCCACATAAAATGACCACCTACAGTGCCTTAAGCCTGCTGTACAAATCACACATTTCCCATCCATGTTGTTTTCTGAAACTGTCAGCAAATACAACAATCTTCGTACAACTATATTTCTAATGACCAAACATGTCTTATGTGAATCCCTAGAGTTTGCTGCCACAATGGTGTGTGATGTATGGTCTCTTAAACCTTGTCTAGCAGATAGTCTCTGTTCTACCTCAGTGACGAGGGTATCATCATCATCATAGGTAGTCCCTTGGAGTCGAGGATGACTTGCTTCCACTCTAAAAGTGAGATCTCAGGTGACAGAGGTGTCCAATGCGGGACCTACAGTCTCTGTCACAGGTGGGGCAGACGGTGGTTGAAGGAAAGGGTGGGTGGAGAGCCCGGATTGACACACGCTCCTTCCGCTGTCTGCGCTTGGTTTCTGCATGCTCTCGGCGATGGGACTCAAAGTGTTCAGCGTCCTCCCGGATGCTCTTCCTGCACTTTGGGCAGTCGTGGGCCAGGGATTCCCAGGTGGCGGTGGGGATGTTGCACTTTGTCAAGGAGGCTTTGAGGGTGTCCTTGAAGCGTTTCCTCTGCCCACCTTGGGCTCGCCTGCCATGTCGAAGCTCCACGTAGAGCACTTGCTTTGGGAGTCTCGTGTCGGGCATGCGGACGATGTGGCCCGCCGACTGGAGCTGATCGAGCGTGGTCAGTGCTTCGATGCTGGGGATGTTGGCTTGTGCGAAAACACTGATGTTGGTGCGTCTGTCCTCCCAATGGATTTGCAGGATCTTGCGGAGGCAGCGCTGGTGATGGTCTCCAACATTTTGAGGTGTCTGCTGTATATAGCTGTATGTGAGGCTCCTGGCTCATTGAGGCTGATATGGCTGTCGAAGATGATTTATGCTTACATGCAAGGGCTCGATGCTGGCAAAATAGTTCTATTTCACAATATAGATGTCTCTTAATTTGATGACACAAACATCCGCCAGCTGTTTAGTCTTGATTTTCAGTGTTTTTAATTACGAACTGAATCCATATAAGGTAGCAAATTCAAAAATATCTATTTTTTAAAAGAGGAACTATGAAATGTCAAAATGATCAAAATATTATGTAAATCAGGAAGCTGTGAAGTTGTTTGCTTTATGACACTCATCGCGCCAAGCTGTGTGCGCGATTGTTAAGGTGGAGTGTAAAACTGGAAACACAGTTTATAATTCACTTCTCTTTCTTTTGCATTTATTCATGAAATTGGGGGTGCAATAACTATGCAACAGATAAGAATGACATCCGACATGGTGACACAGGACAAGAAACAGTGTGGCTGTATTGGCTGTAACACATCTAAGTAAGTAAATCTTTTTGTTTATTTTGTGGTTCAGTTTCAATGCTAAACAAATGTAGATTGGGTAAAAGTGATTTTGATTAGCAACTACTGTTGGCATCTCCATTCAAAAAATAACCTTTTGCAGCGTTTACTGATGGCTTTGTTGGGCATTTCACTGGGTGTTATACAGTCGTAGAGACCAGAATATCACCACATCCAACACCTGGTTCGTGCTAAGGTAGGTCATCTCAGACAGAACAGTAGGCGGAACTGTAATTGGCCTGTTTCCGAGTATGGGGCAAATTAGCAGGCCTCCTGCTCCTGATCACTATTCGGTGGCTGTTGCAAAGTTGTCTATGAGGGTCCTGACATTCCATGTCCCGAACTTCATTTTGAAGGATGGAAGATGCCTGTGCGTGAGTTCTTTTAACGTGGGGTGGCCGTTGCACACCAGCTACCACACGGGCTGAGCTGAGCAAGGTCTTGGTCCAGTGGCAAGGAGGTCCAAGACGACTGGAGACCAGGCACTAGCAGTGCCTGCAAATTCGACTCAGGAAGGAACAGGTTGAGCTCCAATGCTCCCCATGGTGGAATAACTGGACGGCATTCTGTCTAGGCTCACATATGAAACATGACTACTTGAGTGAGGAACTGGAGTGCACCATATCTCCCCATCCTCCGTCACGATCAGTGTCAGCCGTGGCTCAGTCGGTAGCACTCTCGCCTCTGAGTCAGACGGTTGTGGGTTCAAGTCCCACTCCAGGGACTTGAGCACATAAATCTAGGCTGACACTAACACAGTGCAGTACTGAGGGAGTGCTGCACTGTTGGAGGTGTGCCGTCTTTCGGATGAGGTGTTAAACTGAGGTCCTGTCTGCTCTCTCTCGGGTAGACGTTAAAGATCCCATGGCACTATTTCAAAGAAGAGCAGGGGAGTTGTCCTGGGCCAATAGTTATCCTTCAATCAACATAACAAAAATAGATTATCTGGTCATTGTCACATTGTTGTCTGTGGAGGTTTGCTGTGTGCAAATTGGCTGCTGCATTTCCCACATTGCAACAGCTTCCTAAAGTTGGGAAAGGTGCTATATAAAAATGTAAGTTCTTCTTTCTATCACCAGCATTTTCAGCAGAAGATGTAGGTGAAAGAATCAAGAAAGAAAATGAGAGGAAAGAAGGGTCACTAGCAGAATGGAACAGCTACACAAAGAATTATCCTTAATCTAACAAAATCTCATGACCCCTTTGGCAGTTTTAGAGGAAAAAAAAAATTAAAATGTGGCCTGGTGGATAACGGTTCCGTCTGCTCTCGTACTACGCTCTGCTAATCATAAACCCTCAGGTTCAATTCCTGGTCTGTTGCAGGACTACAAATGGCCCCATGTATCTGGGCTAGCGACAAGATAACAATCGGACTGAGTTCTGATTGCAATCTATTGCTGTCTGCATGTATGAGAGGATAGACTAGGTGTTAGCCCTGCATGAAAAAGGGGAAAAAGAAAAGAAAGACTTGCATTTATATAGCGTCTTTCACGACCACCGGACGTCTCAAAGCACTTGACAGGCAATTAAGTACTTTTTGGAGTGTAGTCACTGTTGTAATGTAGGAAACGCAGCAGCCAAATTGCACACAGCAAGCTCCCACAAACAGCAATGTGATAATGACTAGATACTGTCCATGGTCAAATATTATGCCAGTAACAGGTGCTGCTGTCTGTAATGTTACACCAGGAGACAGGATTTCTAAGGCATCCAGAGGGAGAAAATGTAAATAAATGAACAGTGAATGCTGATGGGATACTGGGTTAGACTGATACTCAAGTCTATCAAGGACCTGAATCAACATACAGCTGATACTGAGCATCCATGGGTGAATGGCTGTATCTTAATTAAAAGTGACAGAAATGTACAGAAGATACATTGTTGGAGGTACTGTCTCCTGCATAAAACCAATGCTAGGGTGTTGGGGATCATGGTCGTGTGCTGAATGCTGCACAATGCCCCGGGGGAGTGGCAATGGAGGCTGTGGAGGCTGACCCAGCTATCCCCTTTCAGGGTGACTGCATTCGTCCAACATCAATGTTCTCGACCAGGCCAACATCCCCAGCATCGAAGCACTGACCACACTCGACCAGCTCCGTTGGGCGTGCCACACTGTCCGCATGCCCGACACGAGACTCCCAAAGCAAGCGCTCTACTCGGAACTCCTACATGGCAAACGAGCCCCAGGTGGGCAGAGGAAATGTTTCAAGGGCACCCTCAAAGCCTCCTTGATAAAGTGCAGCATGCCCACCGACACCTGGGAGTCCCTGGCCAAAGACCGCCCTAAATGGAGGAAGAGCATCCGGGAGGGCGCTGAGCACCTCGAGTCTTGTCGCCGAGAGCATGCAGAAAGCAAGCGCAGGCAGCGGAAGGAGCGTGCGGCAAACCAGACTCCCCACCCACCCGTTCCTTCAACCACTGTCTGTCCCACCTGTGACAGAGACTGTAATTCTCGTATTGGACTGTACAGTCACCTGAGAACTCACTTTTAGAGTGGAAGCAAGTCTTCCTCGATTTCGAGGGATGCCTGATGATGATTCGTCCTCCCACCACTGCCACTTCGCCAGTGCCATTGCTGTTGCCTGTCAAAGGAATTTTAAAAAATATTTATTTCTAAAGGGGTCCTGAAGTGAAATCTTGGGGAAATTATGCTATTGGCTGGATACTTTGCATACCCAAATGATAGCTCCAGATCAGCGGTCTGAAATTTCAGCCTCAGTCATATTCTCTGGAGCTGCTCCTGTTGCAGTGGGATATATAACTGCGTGCTTTGCATCAGGTCATTTTTGAAAACTATCCAAACAATACTTGGAGGGTGCTAGTCTGAGTGGGATAGTGGAGCAAAGGGATCTCGGAGTACAAATACAGAAATCACTAAAAGTTGCAACACAGGTTAGCAAGGCTGTAAAAAAGCAAACCAAGCACTAGTGTTTATTTCAAGAGGGATAGAATTGAAAAGTAGGGAAGTTTGCTAAACTTGTATCGAACCTTAGTTAGACCACACTTCGAGTACTGTGTACAGTTCTGGTCGGTGTATTATAAAAAGGATATAGAGGCACTGGAGAGAGTGCAAAAAAGATTTACAAGGATGATACCAGAAACGCGAGGGTATACATATCAGGAAAAGATGAACAGGCTTGGTCTCTTTTTGCTTCTAAAAAGAAAGCTGAGGGGTGACCCAATAGAGGTCTTTAAAATTATGAAAGGCTTTGATAGAGTGGATACAGAGAGAATGTTTGCACTTGTGGGAAATATTGTGTATCTGTAAAGCATGCACTCCCATGTTCTGCCACCAGCATCCCTTGGGAGCACTGTATATAAGCCGGGTCCTCAGGCCTATTCCTCACTCTGGAGTGTCTTAATAAAGACTAAGGTCACTGTTACTTGAACCTCCCTGTGTGCAGTCTCATCTGTGTTAGGAACACAATAACTGGCAACAAGTATACGAATCCAACGCATAGATGCAGAAAACTTTGGACATCCTGGAGAAGGTCTCGGAGGGTGAGGACTGGGAAGCCTATGTCGAACGGCTAGACCAGTACTTTGTAGCCAACGAGCTGGATGGAGAAGGAAGCGCTGCAAAAAGGAGAGTGGTCCTCCTCACGGTCTGCAGGGCACCGACCTACAGCCTCATGAAGAATCTTCTGGCTCTGGTGAAACCCACAGATAAGTCGTATGAGGAGCTGTGTACACTGGTTCAGGAGCACCTTAACCCGAGGGAGAGCGTGCTGATGGCGAGGTATCGGTTCTACAAGTGCCAGCGATCTGAAGGTCAGGAAGTGGCGAGCTACATCGCCGAGCTAAGGTGACTTGCAGGACAATGTGAGGTTGATGGCTGCCTGGAGCAAATGCTCAGAGACTTTTTTGTACTGGGCATTGGCCACGAGACCATCCTACGAAAACTTTTGACTGTAGAGACACCGACCCTCAGTAAGGCCATTGCGATTGCACAAGCGTTCATGTCCACCAGTGATAACACCAAACAAATCTCTCAGCACACAAGTGCTAGCAATGTTCATAAATTAACTGGAACTGTGTTTGCGAGCAGAAATGCACAGGGCAGAACCCACGAGTCTGCAACTGCCAGCAGGCCTCAGGTGACCCAGATGAGTCAGAGTCCCCAACAAAGGATGAATGCAAGGCAATTCACACTTGTTGGCGTTATGGAGGCTTCCATTCAGCCTATTCATGCCGCTTCAAAGGGTATGTTTGCAAGAGCTGTGGAACAATGGGGCACCTCCAACGAGCTTGCAGATGAGCTGCAAGCTCTACAAAACCTGCTAACCACCATGTGGCAGAGGAAGATCAGTCCATGGTGGATCAAAGCAATTTCGAGCCTCAGAGAGAGGAGGCAGATGCTGAAGTACACGGGATGCACACATTTTCGACGAAATGTCCACCTATAATGCTAAATGTAAAATTGAATGGCTTACCCGTAGCCATGGAACTGGACACTGGCGCTAGCCAATCCAACATGAGTAAAAAGATGTTTGAGAGACTGTGGTGCAACAAAGCATTCAGACCAGCCCTGAGCTCCATCCAAACTGAGAACGTACATCAAAGAGCTTATCGCTGTCCTGGGCAGCGCCATGGTCAAGGTCACCGACGAGGGCACGCTGCATGAACTGCCACTCTGGATTGTCCCGGGCGATGGCCCCACACTGCTTGGAAGGAGCTGGCTGGGCAGAATCCGCTGGAACTGGGATGACATCCAAGCACTATCACATGTCGATGCGGCCTCATGTACCCAGGTTCTTAACAAATTTCCTTCCCTTTTTGAACCAGGCAATGGAAACTTTTCCAGGGTGAAGGTGCGGATCCACTTGGTCCCAGAGGCACGACCCATTCACCACAAGGTGCGAGCAGTAGCTCACATGATGAGGGAGAGAGTGGAAATTGAGCTGGACAAGCTGCAACGCAAGGGCATCATCTCCCCAGTGGAATTCAGCGAGTAGGCCAGCCCGATTGTTCCAGTACTCAAAAGTGATGGCACGGTCAGGACTTGCGGCGATTATAAAGTAACTATTAATAGTTTCTCGCTACAGGACCAATACCCGCTACCTAAGGCAGAAGACCTATTTGCGACGCTGGCAGGAGGCAAGACATTCACCAAGCTCGACCTGACTTCGGCCTATATGACGTAGGAGCTGGAAGAGTCTTCGAAGGACCTCACCTGCATCAACACACACAAGGGGCTCTAAGAGGGTGCTTAACCCCGGTAGGAAGTTACCAAAATAGTTGAGGAGTCCCAGGAACGATCGCAGCTCCATGACATTCTGTGGCCTGGGCGCGATCCTGATAGCCTTTGTCTTGATGTCTGTGGGCCGAATGCCGTCCGCCGCGATCTTTCTCCCCAAAAACTCCAATTCTGTTGCCATGAAGATGCATTTCGACCTCTTCAGCCGCAGCCCTACGCGATCCAGTCGATGAATGAAACGGGAAGATACGTGTTTGGAATTCGGTTGGCTGCAGCGAACTTTCAGAGAAACATGGAGAGCCTACTCAAATTGGTACCACGCACGGTGGTTTTTCAGGACGACATATTGGTCACGGGTCGGGACACCGTCGAGCACCAACAAAACCTGGAAGAGGTCCTCCAGTGACTGGATCCTATGTAATCCTATGATAATATTTCCCCGGTATAAAGTTAGTACCTTGAATCAAAAAGTTATCTTTCTCTTTAATTCTATAGTTTTTGCTCCATTATGGTTTCGCTCGGTTCCAGCCATCGCATTCTGTGTTGCATGGTGCTTGTTATTTCCCCAATCTACCAAAGTACAGTCACTTAAAAATAATAACCATGTGAAACGCTTCGTACTTCTGTGAAGCTTCTGTTCGAATGAATAATATACAGAAAACTGGAGCACGAGATTCTTACTAATGCGTCAAGTGTCCACTTGGCTCAGTGGTCAGCAGTCCTGCCTCTGAGTCAGAAAATTGTGGTTTCAAGTCCCATTCGCGTCTAGACTGACACTTCAGTGCGGCACTGAGGGAGCGTTGCATTGTTGGAGGTTATGTCTCCTGGATAAGATAGTAAACCATTGCTAGAGTATCGGGGATCATGGTAGTCAATGTTCCCTTTTAAGCTATGCTTTGTTGTGCAGGATTGTTTATTTCAATGTGCGGTCCCTTTAAATGTCTGCGCATGCGTGGTATTTCCAATGGAAAAGCTTGTGAGCGGCTTGCGCGGCCCCGCATGCACGCAGCTTAGAGAGAATGTTGATGCTATTGTGCTACATGCTGCGCATCGTCACCTTACAATAAGGCCTCCACGTGGAGAAGAAAAAGGAAGGTGTCCCAGCAAAGGTATCTTAACCACCATCAAGGCCATAAGGCAGCCAAGAACAACACTCTTCTTTAGCGTGAAGAGCATGCCAATCAGAACCCTTTGTCAGTAGCCAATCTGATATGGATGCAGTAACCTAGTGGTACTGAACTAGCAATCTCGAGGTTGTGACTTCAAATCCTATCACATCAAGTTGAGAAATTGAATTCAATAACTCTGAGAATTTGTAACACCAGCATAAAGCTAAGAAAATTGCTGTAACAATCAAATAATTCACTAGTGTCCTTTAGTGAATGGAACATGCCATCTCTGTCTGATCTGGCCTACTCTCTCACACTATATGGTTGACTCCACATACCTACAAGGTGATAAATGCTGTCTTGCCAATTTTGTTCACATTCCAAGAACAAATAAACAAAACCACTTCATGACTACTAATTCTGCCCACTGCATTAATTGTTCTATAACTTCCCCTTCTTGTCTAATCTGAAAAATTAATTCATATGCAGATGCTTATTAATAGCAATTTGCACCAGTCCTTAGCAAAACATAATATGGGTGAAATTGGTCTTAGATAGTAGTCACTGTGGAAATGTAATTTGGGTGTGGCGTAAAACGGGCTGCTGATTCGCTATCATCTATTTTGCGCGACCGCTGAATACCATTTCACGCTCCAATATCTAAACAAGTTTAGAGCAGTAGGGAACACTTGTTTGAGATTGAGATCATGGCATATTGCTGGATCAGAGTGTGTTGGATTTAAGATATATTATTGGTGCAGAATGCCTTGTGATTAAGATATATTAGGCGTCAGCCTTCGCTCAGTGGTCACACTCTTGCCTCTGAGTCAGAAGGCTCAAGCTCCACTCCAGACTTGAATCATTTCAGTGCAGTACAAAGGGACTGTCGGAGGTGCTGCCTTTCAAGTGAAGTGTAAAATCAAGCTCCGTCCTGCCCTCATAGGTCGACATAATAGATTGCATGTTACTGTTTGAAGAGCATGGGCGTTCTCCTAGTGTCCCGACCAAATTTTATCCCTCAGTCTCCATGACTGAAGCAGATTATCAGGTCATTTATCCCACTGTTGTTTATGGGACCTTGCTATGTACAAATTGGCTGCTGCATATCCCTACACTTCAAATGTGCTTCATTGGCCTTGGGATGTCCTGAGGTTGTGAAAGATGCTTTTTTTTCTTTCTATATTGCCTGGACACAAATGGCCTTGTGATTAAAGCCTATTGCCGGGACAGAGTAGATGAGGTTCTGCTTTTCATCTATTCGTGTTAAATTTGAGTTGCTGAGGTTTAAGAACAAAAGTGGAAGGTTTTTCATTTCCCCCTGCTCGTTTTACTGACGTCAAAAAGCACAAAAACATACCCTCACAATGTAAGAGAAAATAATAATGTCTGGGCTACCTTATGAATCAACAAAAACAATCTGTCGTCTAGAAAGTTACAGATTCTGGAAGTTCATCGTCTTTGGTGTGGTGCCAGTTTGCAACTGATACTGTTGGTACGACTTAATGGGGATGTGGTTTAATTGGGACATTCTTTTAAAGAGGAAGTGGTATTCAACATTAATTCATTCACGTGCTATTTGAATCAATTTTGATCAAAAAGTATTTTTCATCTATTCTCAGGACCTGGGCAACACCAGCAAGATCCTATTTGTTGCCCAGCCCTATTTGGCATGAGAAGATGATGATGGCTCTTCACCTTGAATCACTGCAGTACTTGTGGTGATGGTGGTCTCACCAATATGTAGCCAATATGCCACCATACCCTTGTCAATGGGTCTCCACCCCTATGCTCACAGGTGTCGCTGATGGCAGACAAGGAGGTGGAGAAATCGGCTTTGCTTCACAATGTGGTGGGACACGCCGCTAGATCCGGAGACAAGATGTTCATCCTGAAGAAGTGGAACGCCGTAGCCATGTGGAGCTGGGACGTGGAGTGCGACACCTGCGCCATCTGCAGGGTGCAGGTGATGGATGCCTGCCTTCGGTGTCAAGCTAAAAATAAACAAGACGACCGTGTTGTGGTTTGGGGAGAATGCAACCCATCATCATCATAGGCGGTCCCTCGAACGAGGATGTCTTGTTTCCACGAGAGTTCACAGATGTTTCAATGAAGGACCTGATGTTCCAGTCCTGAGGAGGAGGAAGAATGCCTGTGCATGAATTTTTTTTAATGTGTGGTGGCCGTTGCACATAAGCCACCACACGGGCTTGACAGAGCTAGGTCTTTAACCAGTGGCAAAGGTTAACCAGGACGACTGGAGACCTGCTGTGCTGCACGGACCTAGTGTGCACACATATCGCAGTGTGGGCCGGCCCGTGCTGCCCCTGGGCCCTCGGCTCTTCTGGGCCCCGTACCCTCATTCACCGCACCTCCGCCCACGATGTTCCAGGGCCCGGCGCTCCAGCTCTATTTATAGCCCCGACCTGCGGTGGTGTTCTCACACAGGTCGGGGCGGCCCACGATGTTCAGGAAGGATATACTTGCATTGGAGGCTGTTCAGAGAAGGTTCACGAGATTGATTCCGGAGATGAGGGGGCCGACTTATGAAGACAGGTTGAGCAGGTTGGGCCTCTACACATTGAATGCAACCACTCCTTCCACAGCCGCTGCCCACTTTATCAGCAGGACTGGGTGGTGCAGAGAATAGGCAAATTAAAATGGTGGTGCATCCTTTCACTACCAAGACGTCTTCCTGGTTGTTGATGTGTTTGATCCGGTGGAGTCTTGCGGTTCTTGTGAACCAGGACCGTAACACTGGCCTCTCCTTCACCTCAGTCTTTTTATACAAAGATGATCAGCCTGTGTTAAATTTAATGAATCACACACCATTGGATGTCTTATTGCCTCATATATATTTATTAAAAAGCTGGAGAGAAATAAATGTTTTCCTACCTCCTTGTTTCTTTAACCGGGTGTAGTTTTGATTGTGTGAGTTACTGTGCATATTGTACAATTTTCACCCCCCCCCCCACTAAAAAAAAATATATATCTGTAGAGCTGTTGCATTGTGAGTGGCTTAGCCAGTCTCTTGATGTTCACAAGACTCAATAAAACCCCAGCCAGTTGGGTTTGGGGGATCCACGATGAGGCAGGTGGTTGTGAGCCTGGTGGATGAACTGGTAATGTGTAGTGTGATTGTTAAATCTTTGCGAATAAAGTAACTAGTTCTGAATAGCAATGTGTTGCTATGAATTCTTAAGCAAAGAACCCATGAAGCAAATACATTACAACCCAGTTAAAGTTGTTCAGGGAGTTCTCCCGAGGAGATATGGATTGCTTGCATTCATTCCCACCACTGCAACTGGGATAATTTAAATTCAGTTAATTTAATAAATCTGGAATAAATAGCTAGTGTCAGTAATGGTGAGCATGAAACAACCAGATTCTCATTAAAAAAACATCTGGTTCACTAGTGTGCATTAGGGAAGGAAATCTGCCGTCCTTACCCGGTCTGGCCTATATGTGACTCCAGACCCACAGCACTGTGGTTGACTCTTCACTGCCCTCTGAAATGGCCTAGCCAAGCCACTCAGTTGAATAAGGCAGGTCACCACCACTTTCTCAAGGGCAATTAGGGATGGGCAATCAATGTTGGCCTTGCCAGTGGCGCCCACGTCCCGTGAATGAACAAAAAAGTCCTGAATGTGAAAAGTTCACAAATGTCCTTTTTTCTTTCATGGACTACAGGGGAGGGAATCATAGCTGAGGTCTTCTGACTCTTTTACCAAATCTCAGGCCGACGCTGGCAGTTCCATCTCCAGACCCGTTTCCAAACGTAAGGCCTTGCCAAGGGGCAGGCCTGGAACTGGGCTGTGTTGTGCCTAGATTAATGATCAAAACCTGCAAATGCAAGGCACATCAGGCAGGATGCACTTTGGATATACTCTGCCTGACCAGTGCCCAGACACCGGGTAGGGGGAGGAGAATAATTCTATATCTTCCATTAGACACAGTCAAAGGTGTGTAAGAACAATGAGCAAGGTCTCGCTACCAGCTTGCCCATATTTTGACCTTGCTTTGCACCAATGTGGAGTACCAATATACCTTGTCTACTGGAAAATTGGAAACTGTGTGATCATTGGACATCCCATGATATTAATTGAGTTGCCACACCTGACCTCATAACCTGTGGTCAGGTCCATATCCCAGGGGACTGCCTAAGCTCCACTCTCTGATGCACTCCTCATTGTTAGAACATAAGAACATAAGAAATAGGAACAGGAGTAGGCCATACGGCCCCTCGAGCCTGTTCTGCCATTTAATAAGATCATGGCTGATCCGATCATGGACTCAGCTTCACTTCCCTGCCCACTCCCCATAACCCCCTATCCCCTTATCGTTTAAGAAACTGTTTATTGCTGTCTTAAATTTATTCAATGTTCCAGCTTCCTCAGCTCTCTGAGGCAGTGAATTCCACAGATTTACAACCCTCTGAGAGAAGAAATTTCTCCTCAAATCGGTTTTAAATGGGCGGCCCCTTATTCTAAGATCATGCCCTCTAATTCTAGTCTCCCCCATCAGTGGAAACATCCTCTCTGCATCCACCTTGTCAAGCCCCCTCATAATCTTATATGTTTTGATAAGATCACCTCTCATTCTTCTGAATTCCAATGAGTAGAGGCCCAACCTACTCAACCTTTCCTCATAAGTCAACCCCCTCATCCCCCAATCAACCTAGTGAACCTTTTCTGAACTGCCTCCAAAGCAAGTATATTCTTTCGTAAATATGGAAACCAAAACTGCACGCAGTATTCCAGGTGTGGCCTCACCAATACCCTGTATAGCTATAGCAAGACTTCCCTGCTTTTATACTCCATCCCCTTTGTAATAAAGGCCAAGATTCCATTGGCCTTCCTGATCACTTGCTGTACCTGCATACTTTCCTTTTGTGTTTCATGCACAGGTACCCCCAGGTCCCACTGTACTGCAGCACTTTGCAATCTTTCTCCATTTAAATAATACCTTGCTCTTGATTTTTTCCTGCCAAAGTGTATGACCTCACACTTTCCAACATTATACTCCATCTGCCAAATTTTTGCTCACTCACTTAGCCTGTCTATGTCCTTTTGCAGATTGTTTGTGTCTTCCTCACACATTGCTTTTCCTCACAGCTTTTATCGTCAGCAAACTTGGCTACGTTACACTCAGTCCCTTTTTCCAAGTCGTTAATATAGATTGTAAATAGTTGGGGTCCCAGCACTGATTCCTGCGGCACCCCACTAGTTACTAGTTACCAACCAGAGAATGACCCATTTATTCCAACTCTCTGTTTTCTGTTAGTTAGCCAATCCTCTATCCATGCTAATATATTACCCCCAACCCCGTGAACTTTTATCTTGTGCAGTAACCTTTTATGTGGCACCTTGTCAAATGCCTTCTGGAAGTCCAAATACACCACATCCACTGGTTCTACTTTATCCACCCTGTTTGTTACATCTTCAAAGAATTCTAGCAAATTTGTCAAACATGACTTCCCCTTCATAAATCCATGCTGACCCTGCCTGGCCGACTTTTGCTTTTCCAAATGTCCTGCTACTGCTTCTTTAATAATGGACTCCAATATCTTCCCAACCACAGATATTAGGCTAACTGGTCCATAGTTTCCTGCTTTTTGTCTGCCTCCTTTTTTAAATAGGGGCGTTACATTTGCAGTTACATTTGCAGTTTTCCAATCTGCTGGGATCGCCCCAGAATCCAGGGAATTTTGGTAAATTACAACCAATGCATCTACTTCTCTTAAGACCCTAGGATGCAAGCCATCGGGTCCAGGGGATTTATCCGCCTTTAGTCCCATTATCTTACTGAGTACCACCTCCTTAATGATTGTGATTGTGTTAAGTTCCTCCTCCCCTATAGCCCCTTGATTATCCACTGTTGGAATATTATTAGTGTCCTCTACCGTAAAGACTGATACAAAATATTTGTTCAGAGTTTCTGCCATCTCCATTTTCCCCATTACTAATTCCCCGGGACCAACATTTACTTTAGCCACTCTTTTCCTTTTTATTGGCCATTGTTGGCCCCAGCTCCTTCCTGACGCTGTTGCTTCACCCCCGAAGAGGTATCTACTGCAAATTCCGGTTGGGAAGTTCCGGTATGGCAATAGGTTTGGCCAGATCCTGTCTGCAGCGAAATACTCCTCTCCTAAAACAAGGCAGCAGCATCGGGTGGGAGCTGGAGCCAATGCTGGCAGTGAGGAGCCCATCAACAATCAATGTGCCTCTGCGGACAGGGGATGGGAGACAAGTGTCTCCATGAAGCTCGACACCATTCTGGACAAAGCAGCCCGCTTAATTGGCACCCCATCCACCACCTTCAACATTCACTCCCTCTACCAACGCGCACCATGGCTGCAATGTGTACCATTTGCAAGATGCACTGCAGCAACTCGCCAATGCTTCTTCGACAGCACCTCCCAAACCCGTGAACTTTAGTACCTAGAAGGACAAGGGCAGCAGGCGCATGGGAACACCACAAGTTCCCCTGTAAGTCACACACCCCTGACTTGGAAACATATCACCATTCCTTCATCATTGCTGGGTCCAAAATCCTTGAACTCCCTCCCTAACAGCACTGTGGGAGAATCTTCCCCTCACGGAATGCAGCGGTTCATGGAGGCGGCTCACCACCACCTTCACAAGGGCAATTAGGGATGGGCAATAAATGCTGGTCTTGCAGCCACGCCCACATCCCGTGAATGAAAAAAAAATGAAGAAGGCAGGAGGGAGAAACTGCACCTATGGAAGAGAGAGATGGAAGGGAATTAGGAGGGGGCAGAGGAAGGGAAAGAGAAGGGACCTAAATAGAAACACAGGGTAAAGTGCTAAAGATTTGATAACATATCAGGAATAAGGAGCAAGAGCCAGCTTTCTGATTAATCTTGAAGAAAATAACTTTCTCAGTCCCACTTGATGATTATCCAAGTGGTTTTTAGGGGAAAGATGATCAGTCACATAAGATAAGAACATAAGAAATAGGAGCAGGAGTAGGCCCTATGACTCCTCGAGCCTGCTCCACCATTCAATAAGATCATGGCTGATTTTTGACCTCAATTCCACTTTCCCACCCGATCCTCATATCCCTTGATTCTCCTAGAGTCCAAAAATCTATCTATCTCAGCCTTGAATATACTTGAATATACTCATAGACTGAGCATCCACAGCCCTCTGGCGTAGAGAATTCCAAAGATTCACAACCTTCACAGTGAAGAAATTCCTCCTCATCTCAGTCCTAAATGGCCGATCCCTTATCATGAGACTATGCCCTTTAGTTCTAGACTCTCCAGCTAGGAGAAACAACCTCTCAGCATGTAGTCTGCTTATTATGGATAAACCTAAAGGTGATTTAATTTTCTTGTAAATTATTATAAATTAATAAATTATAAACATAGAAACATAGAAACATAGAAAATAGGTGCAGGAGTAGGCCATTCGGCCCTTCTAGCCTGCACCGCCATTCAATGAGTTCATGGCTGAACATTCAACTTCAGTACCCCATTCCTGCTTTCTCGCCATACCCCTTGATCCCCCTAGCAGTAAGGACCTCATCTAACTCCTTTTTGAATATATTTAGTGAATTGGCCTCAACAACTTTCTGTGGTAGAGAATTCCACAGGTTCACCACTCTCTGGGTGAAGAAGTTCCTCCGCATCTCGGTCCTAAATTGCTTACCCCTTATCCTTAGACTGTGACCCCTGGTTCTGGACTTCCCCAACATTGGGAACATTCTTTCTGCATCTAACCTGTCTAACCCTGTCAGAATTTGATATGTTTCTATGAGGTCCCCTCTCATTCTTCTGAACTCCAGTGAATACAAGCCCAGTTGATCCAGTCTTTCTTGATAGGTCAGTCCCGCCATCCCGGGAATCAGTCTGGTGAACCTTCGCTGCACTCCCTCAATAGCAAGAATGTCCTTCCTCAGGTTAGGAGACCAAAACTGTACACAATACTCCAGGTGTGGCCTCACCAATGCCCTGTACAACTGTAGCAACACCTCCCTGCCCCTGTACTCAAATCCCCTTGCTATGAAGGCCAACATGCCATTTGCTTTCTTAACCGCCTGCTGCACCTGCATGCCAACCTTCAATGATTGATGTACCATGACACCCAGGTCTCTTTGCACCTCCCCTTTTCCTAATCTGTCACCATTCAGATAATAGTCTGTCTCTCTGTTTTTACCACCAAAGTGGATAACCTCACATTTATCCACATTATACTTCATCTGCCATGCATTTGCCCACTCACCTAACCTATCCAAGTCGCTCTGCAGCCTCACAGCATCCTCCTCGCAGCTCACACTGCCACCCAACTTAGTGTCATCCGCAAATTTGGAGATACTACATTTAATCCCCTCATCTAAATCATTAATGTACAGTGTAAACAGCTGGGGCCCCAGCACAGAACCTTGCGGTACCCCACTAGTCACTGCCTGCCATTCTGAAAAGTACCCATTTACTCCTACTCTTTGCTTCCTGTCTGACAACCAGTTCTCAATCCATGTCAGTACACTACCCCCAATCCCATGTGCTCTAACTTTGCACATCAATCTCTTGTGTGGGACCTTGTCGAACGCCTTCTGAAAGTCCAAATATACCACATCAACTGATTCTCCCTTATCCACTCTACTGGAAACATCCTCAAAAAATTCCAGAAGATTTGTCAAGCATGATTTCCCTTTCACAAATCCATGCTGACTTGGACCTATCATGTCACCTCTTTCCAAATGCACTGCTATGACATCCTTAATAATTGATTCCATCATTTTACCCACTACCGATGTCAGGCTGACCGGTCTATAATTCCCTGTTTTCTCTCTCCCTCCTTTTTTAAAAAGTGGGGTTACATTGGCTACCCTCCACTCCATAGGAACTGATCCAGAGTCAATGGAATGTTGGAAAATGACTGTCAACGCATCCACTATTTCCAAGGCCACCTCCTTAAGTACTCTGGGATGCAGTCCATCAGGCCCTGGGGATTTATCGGCCTTCAATCCCATCAATTTCCCCAACACAATTTCCCGGCTAATAAGGATTTCCCTCAGTTCCTCCTCCTTACTAGACCCCCCGACCCCTTTTATAACCGGAAGGTTGTTCGTGTCCTCCTTCGTGAATACCGAACCAAAGTACTTGTTCAATTGGTCCGCCATTTCTTTGTTCCCCGTTATGACTTCCCCTGATTCTGACTGCAGGGGACCTACGTTTGTCTTTACTAACCTTTTTCTCTTTACATATCTATAGAAACTTTTGCAATCCGTCTTAATGTTCCCTGCAAGCTTCTTCTCATACTCCATTTTCCCTGCCCTAATCAAACCCTTTGTCCTCCTCTGCTGAGTTCTAAATTTCTCCCAGTCCCCAGGTTCGCTGCTATTTCTGGCCAATTTGTATGACACTTCCTTGGCTTTAATACTATCCCTGATTTCCTTTGATAGCCACGGTTGAGCCACCTTCCCTTTTTTATTTCTATGCCAGACAGGAATGTACAATTGTTGTAGTTCATCCATGCGGTCTCTAAATGTCTGCCATTGCCCATCCACAGTCAACCCCTGAAGTATCATTCGCCAATCCATCTCAGCCAATTCACGCCTCATACCTTCAAAGTTAGCCTTCTTTAAGTTCTGGACCATGGTCTCTGAATTAACTGTTTCATTCTCCATCCTAATGCAGAATTCCACCATATTATGGTCACTCTTCCCCAAGGGGCCTCGCACAACGAGATTGCTAATTAATCCTTTCTCATTACATAACACCCAGTCTAAGATGGCCTCCCCCCTAGTTGGTTCCTCGACATATTGGTCTAAAAAACCATCCCTTATGCACTCCAGAAAATCCTCCTCCACCGTATTGCTTCCAGTTTGGTTAGCCCAATCTATGTGCATATTAAAGTCACCCATTATAACTGCTGCACCTTTATTGCACGCACCCCTAATTTCCTGTTTGATGCCCTCCCCAACATCACTACTACTGTTTGGAGGTCTGTACACAACTCCCACTAACGTTTTTTGCCCTTTGGTGTTCTGCAGCTCTACCCATATAGATTCCACATCATCCAAGCTAATGTCCTTCCTAACTATTGCCTTAATCTCCTCCTTAACCAGCAATGCTACCCCACCTCCTTTTCCTTTTATTCTATCCTTCCTGAATGTTGAATACCCCTGGATGTTGAGTTCCCAGCCCTGCTCATCCTGGAGCCACGTCTCCGTAATCCCAATCACATCATATTTGTTAACATCTATTTGCACAGTTAATTCATCCACCTTATTGCGGATACTCCTTGCATTAAGACACAAAGCCTTTAGGCTTGTTTTTTTAACACCCTCTGTCCTTTTAGAATTTTGCTGTACAATGGCCCTTTTTGTTCTTTGCCTTGGGTTTCTCTGCCCTCCACTTTTCCTCATCTCCTTTCTGTCTTTTGTTTTTGCCTCCTTTTTGTTTCCCTCTATCTCCCTGCATTGGTTCCCATCCCCCTGCCATATTAGTTTAACTCCTCCCCAACAGCACTAGCAAACACTCCCCCGAGGACATTGGTTCCGATTCTGCCCAGGTGCAGACCGTCCGGATTGTACTGGTCCCACCTCCCCCAGAACCGGTTCCAATGCCCCAGGAATTTGAATCCCTCCCTGCTGCACCATTGCTCAAGCCACGTATTCATCTGAGCTATCCTGCGATTCCTACTCTGACTAGCACGTGGCACTGATAGCAATCCCGAGATTACTACTTTTGAGGTCCTACTTTTTAATTTAGCTCCTAGCTCCTTAAATTCATTTCGTAGGAACTCATCCCTTTTTTTTACCTATGTCATTGGTACCAACGTGCACCACGACAACTGGCTGTTCTCCCTCCCTTTTTAGAATGTCCTCCACCCGCTCCGAGACATCCTTGACCCTTGCACCAGGGAGGCAACATACCATCCTGGAGTCTCGGTTGCGGCCGCAGAAACGCCTATCTATTCCCCTTACAATTGAATCCCCTATCACTATCGCTCTTCCACTCTTTTTCCTGCCCTCCTGTGCAACAGAGCCAGCCACGGTGCCATGAACTTGGCTGCTGCTGCCCTCCCCTGATGAGTCATCCCCCTCAACAGTACTCAAAGCGGTGTATCTGTTTTGCAGGGGGATGACCACAGGGGACCCCTGCACTACCTTCCTTGCACTACTCTTCCTGCTGGTCTTCCATTCCCTCGCTGGCTGTGGACCCTTCTCCTGCAGTAAGACCAACTCGCTACACGTGATACTCACGTCATTCTCAGCATCGTGGATGCTCCAGAGTGAATCCACCTTCAGCTCCAACTCCGCAACGCGGACCATCAGTAGCCGGAGTTGGACACACTTCCCGCACATGTAGTCGTCAGGGACACTGGTGTTGTCCCTGTGTTCCCACATGGTACAGGAGGAGCATATCACGTGACCGAGCTGTCCTGCCATGACTTAACCCTTAGATACACTTAAATTGCCGACAACAATGTTAAAAGTTACTGACTAATAAAGAAAAAGAAAAACTACTCACCAATCAGCAGCCAATCACTTACCACGTTGGCTGTGACGTCACCTTTTGATTTCTTTCTACTTCTTTTTTGCCTTCTCTCTCAGCTGGAGCTGCACAAGTCCCGCCTCTCTCGACTCCCACCTCTCTCGACGCTCCCCGGACTGCTGAGCCTTTTATAGGCCGCTGCCTCTCTCGACTCCCGCCTCTCTCGACGCTCCCCGGACTGCTGAGCCTTTTATAGGCCGCTGCCTCTCTCGTGAAGTAGAAAGTATTTAAAATCAACAAGGAGGTGTGATATTAAAAAAAAGAACTTGCATTTCTGAAGTGCCTTCCACATTCGGAGGAGGTCTCAATGCACCTTACAATCAATGGATTACTTTGGAAGTTCAGCCACTGTTTAGGCAAATGCAGCAGCCAATTTTACACAGCACCATCCCACAAACAACAACCGAATAAACAACCAAATTATTTGTTCTTGGTGGTGTTGGTTGTGGGAAAACTATTGAATTACAAAATGTAAATTTAATGAGGGAAAATTCTCAAGATCCCCGTAGAATATCACAAATTATAAAGAAAGAAAGACTTGCATTTATATAGCACCTTTCACGACCATCGGATGTCTCAAAGCGCTTTACAGCTAATGAAGTACTTTTGGGGTGTAGTCACTGTTGTAATGTGGGAAACGCGGCAGCCAACTTGCGCACAGCAAGCTCCCACAAACAGCAATGTGATAATGATGAGATAATCTGTTTTTGTTATGTTGATTGAGGGATAAATACTGGCCAGGACATGGGGATAACTCCCCTGCTCTTCTTTGAAATAGTGTCATGGGGATCTTTCACATCTACCTGAAAGGGCAGACGGAGCCTCGGTTTAACGTCTCATCTGAAAGATGGCACCTCCAACAGTGCAACACTCCCTCAGCACTGCGCTGGAGTGTCGGCCTAGATTTATGTGCCGAAGTACCTGGAGTGGCACTTGAACCCATATCATCATCATCATAGGCAGTCCCTCGAAGCGAGGATGACTTGCTTCCACGCCAAAAAGGGATGAATTCACAGGTGTATCAATGAAGGACCTAATATTCCAGATTCTGAACTACATCTTGAAGGGTGGAAGATGCCTATGCGTGGATTTTTTTAATGTGTGGTGGCCGTTGCAAAGGGCTTGACAGAGCTAGGTCTTGGTCCAGTGGCAAGGATTACCCAGGACGACTGGAGACCAGCTCTGCTGCACGGATCTAGCGTGTACACATATCGCAGTGTGGGCTGCCCCTGGGTCCTCGCCTTAACCCATAACCTTCTGACTCAGAGGCGAGTGTTATGAGACGGAAGCAGAGTTTAGAAGGAGTGTGTGTATAATTCCAACTGTACTGCCTACAGTGAAGGTGGTCTCGTGACTTATGATCATTATGGATTTATATTTAATGCTCCAGCATAAACACCCTCACGTTTTAGCTGCCTAAAGATTTGTTTCTTTCCCCCACAGATGCTGTGATTCGAAGACCTCCTTTTTTTGCGGGAACAAATGGGCTGAGAAGATGAAGGAAATCATGCTGTTCTTGTGGGCTGCTTACTGCAAGCCTACTCCAGGCTGCTGGAGAGAGCTGCTGGTCCTCTTTCTGTCATGTTCAAGTATATGCGCAATCACCAGTGGCCTACTCCACAACTGGATGTCTTCGTCCCTGAAGTACGCAGTAGTTGTGTGCAGTACGATAACCTGCCTGTTCGCGGGCACCATGTTCCTCCTTCTCTTCCTGGTGCATCCCGTGCGCTGCGTGTTCACCATCGCGATCCCCACGCTGGGCACGAAGCAAGGCCGCGATCTGCTACTTTCTACCTGCTTCATGCTTGTGGCCATCAACATCATCCCCAATATTATGGACAATATCAAGATGATTCTCCAAATGCTCGAGTGCATCGCCCTGACCTCGACCGAAAGCCTTGTGAACTCGACTAACATTGTGAGGGAGATTAAGGATGTGCTGGATGTAGATTTAATCACGGTCGTAGATAAAATCGCAGAGAGCAAGGTTGCTACGTCAAAAGCTAAATGGAATTTTAATTCGGACATCAATCAGTCAGCAATCAAGACCCATCTACAAACTGTTGGCAAAGAAATCCAAGGCAACTTTTTTACAATTCAGACCATACTCAGCGAGATCACTCTGAACACCAACAGAGCACTTGCTGGCTTCGTTTTCTTTTACCTGATTATAAGGTCAGCTTCGTATCTCAAGGGCTACCTGACGAATTTGCAGTTTGACAACATGTACCTAACGAGCAGACTGGCCCAGCGGCTACAGATGAGCAAGGGGGAGCCCATACTGTGCCGGACCGCCAGTAAAAAGCTTATCAGATCCACAGGGTTGAAAATGTCCTCCGATGAAATCGCCAGATGTGTGAAGCAAATGGTGATCAGCACAGCGTACTTAACCCTGTCTGCAATCGTCATAACAATAGATTTTGTTGTCTTCAGCCTCACCTTACAGGTCCTGCATTTAACCGGTGATATTCCGCCTGTACCGATCACCGTGGGATTTACATACAAAGTAAACGTGACTTTACTATATATTTATTTTTTGGTTCTGTTTCTCGCCCGGAGACCAGATTAGACTCTGGTTGACATTCAGGTTAATAAGGCCATGAAAAAAAGCAAGCATAATACTCGGGTGCATTTCCAGAGGGATAGAATTGAAAAGCAGAGAAGTTATGTTAAACTTATATTGAACCTTGGTTCGACCACACTTGCACAGTTCTGGTCTCTATATTACAAAAAGGATATAGAGGCACTGGAGAAGATGCAAAAAAGATTTACTAGAAATGATACCAGAACTGAGAGGTTATACCTGTCAGGATTGAACAGGCCGGAGCTCCTTTCTCTAGAAAAAGAGAAGGCTGAGGCGTGACCTGATAGAGGTCTTTAAGATTATGAAAGGGTTCAATAGAGTAGACGTAGAGAAGATGTTTCCACTTGTGGGGAGACCAGAACTAAGGGCGATAAATATAAGAGAGTCACTAATAAAGCCAATGGGGAATTCAGGAGAAACTTCTTTACCCAGAGAGTGGTGAGAATGTGGAATTCACTACCACAAGGAGAAGTTGAGATAACTAGTATCGATGCATTTCATCATCATAATTTAAGAGGAAGCTAGATAAACACATGAGTGAGAAAGGAAATTGATGATTTCCGAGTTTGTTAGTTCTAATGAAATTGTAAATAAGTTCTAAAAGAACACATTTATGATCTTGCTAGATATGCTGACTAGAGAAAATGTTCACAAGTGCAGTTACCATAGTTTACACGCGTTAATCACGCAAAATTCTTACCATTCCCCAAATTTTTATTTGGTAAATTATATTTCCTTTGTTTCCTCAGGTCCCTCCCATGCCCAAATTGAGATGATGGGCAGATAACATTTTCACAAGGGCTCTCTGCTTCTGCTGTGCTAGGAATATGTGTGAAGTTAAAAGGGATTACTTTAACTGTACAATTTTTACCTGAGGAAAAAGTGCGTTTGCCCTCTGCAACTCTGGGATGATTTACTATTCTTGTTTCTTGTTGTGCTGCATCCTGGCACTATCAGCTTGCCTCACTGTGTCACCTTTTTATTTAGCTTCTGCTCCAAGCAATACTTAAAAAGAAAAGGAAGAAACATAGAAAATAGGTGCAGGAGTAGACCAGTCAGCCCTTCGAGCCTGCACCGCCATTCAATAAGATGATGGCTGATCATCACCTCAGTACCCCTTTCCTGCTAGTGTAGTCGCTGTTGTAATGTAGGAAACGCAGCAGCCAATTTGCGCACAGCAAGCTCCCACCAACAGCGATGTTTTTGCGGCGACGGTACAGCACTGCGCCCGCAATCTCCTTCTGCTTGAGTGCCGGGCTGATCGAGTGGGATCGCAGCTGCCGTTGTGGAGAAGGTATGTTTTTTTTCTTTGCAGAGCCTGCAGCGATGGCCTTTCCCTTTAAGGGAGGGACGGAGCCTCTCCACACGGTAGCGCTGCAACGCCCAGTGCGTAACGCTGCTCCACTCACTGCCTCGCCTACTGCCCATTGCGCTCCGGGAAGGAAGTGGAGCTCAACGCCGAATTTATTATAACTTTGAAACCGTTAGCACCTGCGCTAATTTATCAAACTTTTGAAAGTTAGTGCCCTAAACGGGGCACTCCCAAATTTCTCCCCCTATCCCGCTCTCTGCATTTCAAAATTTTTTAACCATTTCAAATGCCTCCCACCACTAATAACAATCTCTCTCTCTCATTAAACTCCCTCTCAGCTTGATACTATAACCAGCATACTAGGCGCTTGAAGTAATATGCTGCTATGTTGTCAAAACGGAAGAGGGTCGTTGGACATATAGAGGAGTAACACTGGCAAACTATATCAAATAATAAAGCTTTTAAAGATTGGAACTGAAAGGAAATGAGGATCTGTTTAGAAATAGAGGCCCCAAGTTTCCACATGATTTGCTCCTGATTTTTAGGAGCAACTGGTGGAGAACGGAGTATCTTAGAAATCGGAATTCTCCACATTTAAGTTTTCTGCAGTTCCAGTCAGGTAGAACAGTTTCACTTTTGAACAGAATTTTTTTTTCAAAAGGGGGCATGTCCGGCCACTGACGCCTGATTTCAAAGTTTCCACAGTGAAAACGTACTCCAAACTAACTTAGAATGGAGCAAGTGAAGATTTTTGTAGGCTTGAAAAAACCTTGTCTACACATTAAAAAATCAGGCGCAGGTTACAAATTAGGCGTCGGGAACGAGGTGGGGGGGAAGGGAAGTCATTAAATTCTACAATAAATCCTTAGTTATACTTATACAAATATTGTACAAATAAATCCAACCTGAATAAAAATTTATAAGCAAAGAAAAGATTAAATAAACCATGTTCCTACCTGTGTGAAAGTGCTTCGGGCAGGCCTTTCAGGCAGCGGTTTGCCGTCAGGACCGACCGACGGCGGGGGGAGGGAGAAAGCTGCAGGAAGCCTCAGCACTTGAGGCAGCCGTTCCCGACGGCAGGGGGGGAGGGAGGCAGGGAGAAAGCTGCAGGAAGCCTCAGCACTTGAGGCAGCCGTTCCCGACGGCAGGGGGGGAGGGAGGCAGGGAGAAAGCTGCAGGAAGCCTCAGTGCTTGAGGCAGCCATTTGCCGTCGGGCCTGACGGACGGCAGGGGGAGAAAGCTGCAAGAAGCCTCAGTGCTGATCATGGAAGGGCAATGTGGTTTTATTAAAAAATGTTAAAAATTGAACAGCTACAAAGAATTTGAATAGTCTCAAACAAGTGCACGTGTCCCGTTTATCACAGTCTATCTTTAATTACAGAATGCACTCCCTCACCCTCACACACAGAAATATCAAGAAAATTAAAATGCAAGCCTTTGCAAGGGTTCAAAAAACAAATTTTTACTTTTTCTGCAGCACTTTTTAAAATGGCCGAGTGCCAATGTTTCCTTCACACTGCGCGTGCGCGAACGCTCCAATGCGCACGCGCAGGGTTGCCGGCACCAAAAAAACTCATTTAAATTGTACCCGCCCCCTCCTACTTACAAAATCGGCGCGAGTGGTAGGCTCCGCCCCCTGTGCGCCGCGCCAAGCAGACATCGAGCTGCAAAGCGCTCGAGAATAGCCCGTTTTTTTTCAGGCGCCGTTTTCGGCGCGAAAAATGGGCGCCCAGCTCGGAGGGGCGCCTGTTTTGCCGCGTGTGGAAACTTGGGGCCAGAAATTCTGACAAGTGTAATGTTATTCCAGTAAATTATGTATTTAATTAATTTAATACATATCATTACAAACAAGTAATCTTTCTCAAGGAAATGAGTAACATCGATTCAAGTCTTGATCACTCTTTATCACTGTGATCATTGAAGCACTTTACAGCCAATGAAGTACGTTTGAAGTATAGTCACTGTTGTAATGTAGGAAATGCAGCAGCCAATTTGCACCCAGCAAGCTCCCCACAAACAGCAATGTAATGATGACCAGATAATCTGTTTTTGAGATGTTGATTGAGGGCTAAATATCATCATCATAGGCAGTCCCTGGAAGCGAGGATGACTTGCTTCCACGCCAAAAAGGGATGAGTTCACAGGTGTTTCAATGAAGGACCGAATATTCCAGATCCCGAACTACATTGTGAAGGAAGGAAGATGCCTGTGCTTGGATTTTTTTTAACGTGTGGTGGCTGTTGCACACCAGCCACCACATGAGCTTGACAGAGCTAGGTCTTGGTCCAGTGGTGAGGATTACCCAAGACTAACTGGAGACCAGCTCTGCTGCACAGACCGAGCGCGCACATATATTGCAGTGTGGGCTGGCCCGTGCTGCCCCTGGGCCTTCGCCTCCTCTGGGCCCCAGATTCACGCCTCTCCTGGGCCCCGGTCACTTCCCTCTACAGACTCTTGCCGCTCCTTCGTCCCTCCTGCTGTGCCTGCCCGCACTGCAATCAGCGACCTGGCTTCGTAGCCATCGCCCTCCTGCAGCAGCACGCGCTGCTCCCTGCAGTGGTATACCGCCTAACGCTGCTCCCTCCAATGGCCCCGGCCTGCTGATGGTCTTGCAGGCCAGGACCATGCCGATTTCCGGGCCCAGCCACCGCACGCTGCTCTCTCCAATGGCCATCAGTAGGCCGGGGCCATTGGAGGGATAAATATAGGACATGGAGATAACTCCCCTGCTCTTCTTCGAAATAGTGCCTTGGGATTTTTTACATCCCTCTGAGAGAGCACTTGGTTTAACATCTCATCTGAAAGACTGCACCACTGACATGGTTAATTCCATTGCCTGCCATGAAGTCCTGGAATTCAGTGCTTGTGAAGCACGAGCCATTGTCGCTGACCAAGATGTCCGGTAGACCGTGGGCGGCGAACATTGCCCGTAGACTTTCTACCGTGGCAGAGGATGTGCTTGAATTTAAAATGTCACACTCGATCCATTTGGAGTAGGCGTCTACTACAACCAAAAACATTTTCCCCATGAAAGGACCTGCGTAGTCCACATGGATGCATGACCAAGGCTTGGCGGGCCATGGCCAGGGGCTAAGGGGGACTTCCTTGGGCGCATTGCCCAGCTGGGCACACGTGTTGCACCTGCAAACACAAAGTTCCAGATCTGCGTCTATCCCTGGCCACCAAACGTGTGACCTGGAAATTGCCTTCATCGTGACAATGCCCAGGTGCCCATTGTGGAGTTCTCTGATGAACACCTCTCTGCCCCTCTGGGGCATGACTACGCGGTTTCCCCACAGTAGGCAATCAGCCTGAATCGAGAGTTCATCCTTGCGCCTGTGAAATGGTTTAAATTTCTCAGGGCATGCCCTGTACGTGGCTGCCCAGTCCCCATTCAGGACACATTTCTTGACTAGAGACAATAGCGGGTCTCTATTTGTCCAGACTTTAATCTGACGGGCTGTCACGGGTGAGCCTTCGCTTCCGAACGCTTCAACAGCCATGACCATCTCAGCAGCATGCTCGGTAGCCCCCTCAGTAGTGGCTAGTGGGAGCCTGCTGAGTGCATCGGCGCAGTTTTCGGTGCCCGGTCTGTGCCGAATTGTGTAGTCATAGGCGGCTAACGTGAGTGCCCACCTCTGTATGCGGGCCGATGCATTTGCATTTATGGCCTTGTTGTCGGCCAAAAGGGACGTTAGGGGTTTGTGATCTGTCTCCAGCTCAAATTTCCTGCCAAACAGGTATTGGTGCATTTTCTTTACCGCATATACACATGCGAGCGCCTCCTTTTCTACCATCCCGTAGCCCCTTTCTGCCTGGGATAGACTTCTGGAGGCATAAGCTACCGGCTGTAACTGACCCTTGGCATTGACATGCTGCAACACACACCCGACACCATAGGACGACGCATCGCACGTTAACACAAGTTTCTTACATGGGTCATATAGCGTTAACAGATTGTTGGAACATAACAAATTGCGTGCTCTATTAAAAGCCCTTTCCTGGCTGTCCCCCCAGACCCATTCGTGACCTTTGCGTAGGAGCACTTGTCGCGGCTCTAGCAGCGTGCTCAATTTGGGAAGAAAGTTACCAAAATAGTTCAGGAGCCCCAGGAACGAACGCAGCTCCGTCGTGTTACGGGGTCTGGGTGCTCTCTGGATCGCTTCCATCTTGGATGCAGTGGAGCTGATCCCGTCTGCTGCTACTCTCATCCCCAGGAATTCTACCTCTGGAGCTAGGAAGACACACTTCACCTTTTTCAGTCACAGCCCGACCCGGTCCAGTCTGCATAGCACCTCCTCCAGGTTGTGGAGGTGTTCTTCAGTATCGTAACCCGTAATGAGGATGTCATCCTGAAAAATAACCGTCCCTGGAATCGACTTGAGGAGGCTTTCCATATCTCGTTGGAAGATCGCGGCGGCCGAGCGAATCCCGAACGGACATCTGTTGTACTCAAACAACCCCTTGTGTGTCGTGATGGTAGTCAGCTTCTTCGACTCACTCGCCAGCTCCTGGGTCATGTAAGCTGAGGTCAGGTCCAATTTTGAAAAAAGTTTGCCACCGGATAGCGTCGCAAAGAGGTCCTCCGCTCTCAGTAGCGGGTACTGGTTTTGGAGTGACACCCGATTGATGGTGGCCTTGTAATCGCCACATATCCTGACCGACCCATCCGCCTTAAGCACCGGCATAATCGGCGATAATTTTGGCCTCCTGGCCTTGGACACCCACAACTTTTCGAACTGTTTGATACCCATCAGGGACTGGCTGGCCCCCGTGTCTAGCTCCATTGATACTGGGATGCCATTGAGGAGCACTTTCATCATTATCGGTGGTGTCCTGGTGTATGAACTGTATACGTGCTCCACATGAACTCGCTGAACTTCAGCTTCCAGCGATTTCCCCCAGTGTTCATTTCTGCAATTTCTGCATGTATTTTGCTCACCTCTGCAAACTCTGGCTGAGTGTGTGCCTCCACACCTCCAGCATGTTTGAAACAAAAGGTCCCTTGCCAGTCGATCGTCCCTGACTGCCCCTGTCCTTGAGTGCGCCATTAACAGGTGTTGATGGCCCCATTACTGGCCGCATTGTCCCTTGCAATGGCGTGAATCGCCGTTCAACTTGCCATTGTCTCTGTCGAACTCCCCCTCTGGGTTCGACTACATGTTGGGGCATGCCCGACTGCCCTTGTCTGCCTGGAGAACTGTGTGCTGTTTTAACAATGTTGAATCTCTGTCCCAACCATTCCTTAACACAGTACCTCTCGTCTGTTCTGCTAGTGGTCATTCTCGCGTGGTTTAATTCCCAGTTTCTTGTCGCCATTGATACGTCCTTACTATACAGTATAAATGCACACGAGGCCCATGCTTGAGAGAAGGTCAGTCTGTGACCTGTCCTTTATTTCATAGCACTCAAGTGCTGGAAGTGGGCAGAGCTTCCCCTTTTATATCTGAAGGTCTAGGTTAGGAGTGTCTCCCACAAGTTCACCACCTAGTGGTCAGTGTTCTCACAGTGTACAACTTAGGTCAGATTATACATAGGTTACAATGCTGGTTGAATACATGACATCTGGGAAGCCAGACTGACCACAATATATTATACTGCTAGCCATCAAATAAGACTACTGAATCATATAAAGCTTGCATGGTGGGTATTTACAGTCAGTGGGATTGTTAAATCATTAATATAATTAATCCTTCCCTATCACTATAATATAATGTAACAATTGCAACACGCTATCTTGGGAAAGAGATCACCTTGAAATATTCTTTGTAGTTTATCTAGTTTCTGTATAGTTGATGCTCTTATTTATGACAGGACTTTAAACATGAATTGGTCTTTTTCAGGTAGATATGGTGTTTTTGATAGCTGACATTTTTAAAGTAATCCCCGAGAGACAAAACCTACTAACACGGGAAGTTGATTTCCACTGGAAGTTCATCTTTGTGTCCGATCATTGCATGTTCCAGCCGTCTCCCCCAAACATCAAAATCATCTATGTGGTCAGCCTGCTGTACTTTATTGCTTATGTAACAGTGTTTTTGGAAACCTATGCCTTGCGTGTACGAAGGAAAATTTCCTCAACCTTCTTTGAGCAACGGGAGGATGAAAGGATCAACTATCTCCACCAAAAGATGCTGCAAGATTCAGAAGATCAATTCGCAAACAAGATGGCCATTTTCACTGTGTCAGAACAGTGCAATGTGACCTTTGAAAGTCACTGCAACATGTGACTCTGATCTACTGGCTTGGCTTTTTGGGATACATATTAAAACATCAGAGGAGTAGAAATAACATTTTAAAAATTTGGCGTGAATATTGACGCAGCCGCCAGGCCAATGTCGCGGCATGTTTGATGTCACTCAAGCCCGGCCCCAGTGTTAGTGCACTATTCATTGCAGTAAGAGTACATCATATAATCATAGAATCATAGAATGGTTACAGCACAGAAAAAGGCCATTTGGCCCGTCGAGCCAACTCTCTGCTAGTCCCACTCCCCCGCCCTTTCCCCGTAGCCCTGCAAATATCTTTCCTTCAGATACTTATCCACTTCCTTTTTGAAAGCCACATTTGAGTCTGCCTCCACCACCCTTTCAGGCAGTGCATTCCAGATCCTAACCACTCACTGCATAAAAAAGTTTTTTCTTATGTCACCTTTGATTCTTTTGCCAATCACCTTAAATCTGTGTCCTCTGATTCTCGACCCTCCTGCCAATGGGAACGGTTTCTCTCTATCTACTCTGTCCAGACCCCTCATAATATTGAACACCTCTATCAAATCTCCTCTCAATCTTCTCTGCTCTAAGGAGAACAACCGCATCTTTTCCAGTCTATCCACGTAACTGAAGTCCCTCATGCCTGGAATCATTTTCATAAATCTTTTCTGTACCCTCTCTAAGGCCTTCACATCCTTCCTAAAGTATGGTGCCCAGAATTGGACACAGTACTCCAGTTGGGGCCAAACCAGTGTTTTATACAGGTTCATCATAATTTCCAAACTTTTGTACTTTATACCAATGTACTCTGCATCAATGTGGAACATCCCACAGAATTGGAATGGGACAGCCCCAGAGTTGGACCCCTTGTACAGTCACACACGGTTCTGTTCACAACATCAAATTACACATTCCAGGCAAAATGTTGGGTGATTATTGTCCTTCCACTTTCAGGAGATTCAATCACAAATCTTGATAATTACATTGGTTGGTGTCACTTAAGAGAGCCACTAAACTTAACACAGACTCATCTATCACACACACAAACAAAAATAGGTTCAACTTGTACACAAAGCAACTCTTTCACTCCACATTATTCAATGAGGAGCTCGTGGATTTCTTTGTCTCTAAGATTGAGACCATCCGTTCGGCCATCTTTGCCTCTTCCCTTCCTTCCCCTAGCCCTCCAGGTCAAACTTCCTATAAGGATCCCCTCTACCCTAGCCCTGACCTCACATCTTTCTCCATTTTCTCTCTGATCTCTCCTCATGATCTTTCCGAGCTTATCCTGTCCATGGGACTCACTTCCAGCTTTGACCCTATTCTCACCAAACTGCCAACCACCCAACTTAATTTTTTGGCACCGATGTTAGCTGACATTGTTAATGGTTCTCTCTCCTCAGGTACTGTCCTCCTCTCCCTCAAATCTGCCATCATCACCCCTCTCCTCTAAAAACCAATCCTCGACCTCTCCGTACTTGGAAAATACTGCCCCATCTCCAACTCCCCTTTCCTCTCCAAAGTCCTTCAATGTGTTGTCACCTCCCAAATCCGTGCACAGCTTTCCCACAATTCCATGTTTGAATCCCTCCAATCCGGTTTCCACCCCTGTCACAGTACCGAAACGGCTCTCATCAAAGTCACAAATGACACCTTTGTGTCTGTGTCAAAGGCAAACTATACCTCCTCATCTTTCTCGACCTGTCTGCAGCCTTTGACACGGTTGACCACTCTATCCCTCTCCACACCTATCCACCATCGTCGAGCTGGATGGGACTGCACTCGCCTGGTTCCATTTTTATCTATTTAATCGTAGCCAGAAAATCACTTGCAATGGCTTCTCTTCTCGCCCTTGCATCATTACCTCTGGTGTCCCCCAAGGATTGATCCTTGGCCCCCTCCTATATCTCATCTACATGTTGCTCCTTGACGACATCATCCGGAAACACAGCGTCAGTTTCTACATGTACGCTGATGACACCCAGTTCTACCTCACTACCACTTCTCTAGACTCCTCCACGGTCTCTAAATTGTCAGACTGCTTGTCCGACATCTAATTCTGGTTGAGCAGAAATTTTCGCCAACTGAATATTTTGAAGACCGAATCCATTGTTTTTGCTCCCCGCCACAAACTCTCTTCCCTAGACATTGACTCCATCCCTCTCCCCAACTTCTGTCTGCGGCTAAACCAGACTGTTCGCTACCTTGGTGTCATATTTGACCCTGAAAAGAGCTTTTGACCACATATCCGCAGCATAACTAAGACTGCCTATTTCCACCTCCATAACTTCGCCCTTCTTCGCCCTTGCCTCAGCTCATAGAAACATAGAAACATAGAAAATAGGTGCAGGAGTAGGCCATTCGGCCCTTCGTGCCTGCACCGCCATTCAATAAGATCATGGCTGATCATTCCCTCAGTACCCCTTTCCTGCTTTCTCTCCATACCCCTTTAGCCGTAAGGGCCATATCTAACTCCCGCTTGAATATATCCAATGGACTGGCATCATCAACTCTCTGCGGCAGGGAATTCCACTCTCTTGAGTGAAGAAGTTTCTCCCCATCTCAGTTCTAAATGGCCTACCCCTTATCCCAAGACTGTGTCCCCTGGTTCTGGACTTCTCCAACATCGGGAACATTCTTCCCGCATCTAACTTTTCCAGTCCCTGAGACAAGTTAGCCATTCGGCACATTGCATTTGCTCGAACAATCCGAAATGAATCCCATGCTTGGGTTCTCTCCATAGCTGTACCAGAATGTTACCAGGGCACCAACAGTTAAATTATGAGGAGAGATTACATAAACTAGGCTTGTTTTCCCTGGAATATAGAAGGTGACTTGATTGAGATTTTTAGGATTTGAGAGGAATTATTACGGTAGATAAAAAACCTTTTCTGCTGGTGGGGAAGCCTAGGACAAGGGAACATAACCTTAAAATCAGAGTCAGGCCAGCCAGAAGAGGTTAGGAAATACTCCGTCACACAAAGGGTGCTTGAAGTGTGGAACTCTCTCACACAAAAAGCAGTAGATGTTAGCTCAAATAATAATTATAAATCTGAAATCAATAGATTTTTGCTAGACAAAGGTATTAAGGGATATGGAGCCACGGTGGATGGATGTAGCCGGAAAGTATCAGGCCGGGGGAGGTGTCTTCACCTCGGAAACAGAAGGCTCTCAGTGGTCCCATTTATAAGGGGCTGCCTTTAATTAAAAATAAAATTTGGTTTCTCTTCAGGAACTCAGAACACGATAACAGCCTTGAACCCCCAGATGTGCCCCACATTCAAAGGTATTGGCAAGATATGTCTCACTAGGCGTATCTCTGGTTACCCAATGCCAGGTCCCTTAACATAGTGAGTCCATGCCCCCAGCCGTGACCCTGTTTAATCCTTGTTTATGTCTCCAAAAGACTATTGTGGAATTCAGCCATAAGGCCGAGACTCAGCATATCTGGGTCCTGGCCTCATTTGTGGCCTATCTCACATCCTTCCCTACATCAGTGAAAAAAGTCTGAGCATCTCAAGCCTCTCCTCACCGGAATCATCTAAAAACACTCTCCACAATTATCACCACAATAACACAATTTATAACATGCATCAATTAATAAAAATACATTTTGTACTATGATTCACAAACTAATAAAGTTGGTCTCCTGCAGTATATCAATCGTATATCAATCGCACACCAACTGGACAGTCAGTGAGTGGTAGCCTTTGCGGTTACAGAAGATGAGGGCTCAATTTTCCCCAGTGATTTGCGCCTTTTTTCTTTTAAAGAGTAGGACACCTTTTTTTGGCCTAAGTTTAAAAAATCCAAGTTTCCCCGATCAATTTGCACCAAAGTAACTCAATTAGTTACGATTTTTAGGTACGTTTTTTTTCATCCACTGCTGAAGCCCTTACTGTGTCTTTGTTACCTCTAGATTTTACTATTCCACACACTCCTGGATGGCCTTCCACATTCTACCCTATGTAAACTAGAGGTGAATCAAAACTCAGCTGCTTGTGTCCTAGTCCCGCTCTCCCATCTCTGTGCTCGCTGACCTACATTGACTTCTGGTTAAGCAATGCCTCGATTTCAAAATTCTCATCCTTATTTTCAAATCCCTTCCCTATCTCTGTATTCTCCAGCCCCACAACCCCCCCGAGATGTCTGCGCTCCTCTAATTCTGCCCTCTTGAGCATTCCCTGATTATAATCGCTCAACAATTGGTGGCCGTGCCTTCTGTTGCCTAGGCACCAAGGTCTGGAACTCCCTGCCTAAACCTCTCTGCCTCTTTAGTCTTCTTTCCTCCTTCAAGACGCTCCTTAAAATCTACTTCTTTGACGGTCACCTACGCTAATTTCTACTTATGTGGCTCTGTGTCAAATTTTTTACCTCATAATAATCCTGTGAAATGTCATGGAACGTTTCACTGCATTAAAGGCGCTATATAAATACAAGTTGTTGTTGTTGATGATTACTCTGGGCTGGACTGACCATATAGGAAATCAGGAGATATCCCGAGTACCCCATAAATGGTACCATAACGGTGAATTATTGGCGCCCCCTCCCCCCACCCCCCACTTTTCCGTGAGAATTACTAAGAATCTCGCGCCATTCGGGGGGAGCTAGACCATCCCTGCTCTCATAAAAAAACAGTTAAACAAGAGAAATCCACGGAGCCTACTCCTTTCAGTCATCCATTGATAATGTGCACTAGCATTGGCCTTCCCAATTTATTTGATTTCCTTTATAAAACATATCACAACTGGTAACATTTCCAAGAAAATTTGTGGCCTTTCTCCGCTGATTCCTAAAGGCAATTGAGAGAAAAACTCCAGTATTTAACAATAGAATATTCACAACCTGCATTATTCAACCCTGAATGACTACATCATAGCTCCACCGGTATCAGATTCGATTTTTTTAGGAGCGCAAAGCTTTTAAAATGTAGGTTGGATGCCCAAAAAAAACCCAGCAGACACCAAAAATGTTTTCTGTGCTGTTGGGTTTAGATGATGTACAATCTGAAATAACAACAGAAAGCCCACAGCTAACTAATAGAGAAAACAAGGTCATGTTCTTGTATAAAAACGCTCCATCAGACTCAGTGTGATTGACTGAAGTTCTGCACTGTTTAATATCACAAGAATCCCTACGTTATGTTTTTTTATGAGTAGTTTGTGACTTCCTGTAGAACTTTAATTTGATTAGCGCTTGCTGAAAGCAGCCTGTCTGTGTGTACATGGAAACACATGGCCTGTGTTGTGTCAATAGCAGGTAAGTCACCTTTGTCCAGACAAGCTATTTAATGAGAACTAGATGTGAAATTAATTCCAAGTGTTAGAAATTGATCACTGAGTTATTGAGGGAGAAATTGTCCCTTTTTCAGAGGCCCGTTAGCGGAAGACACTTTGCGCCCAGGGGGTTTGTGGAGGCATAGCCATGGCGCTCCAGTTAGCGCCCCGGGCCATGTGCAATCGGTGATGATGTCACCACTGTGCGCGCTGACCACTCAGCGCCACGTGCTGACCCCTTTCCGCCCTGTGGGGGAAATTGCTCCTTGACCTGCAAGGCTGGTGTGAGCAGTTGTCAACACCAATTTTGCGGGTAGTGAAGATGGCCGACATCCGCTCACGGGGCGGAAGTTAAAGACCCCGCACCGCCATCGGGTCGGCTCGAGGAACTGCTCCCTAGCGTGGTCCGTTCCTCCGTTTTGGGTGTTGGGCTGCAGGCCTGGTCCCACGCTGACCTGGTGGCCGAGTGGATGCCCATCAGTGTCCATGCAGAGTGCACAGCGGCCCTCCCCTTTAAGCGAAAGGGAGAGGCGTTGAAGCACATGAAGCGCGTCAGCTCCACGTGGAGCATCTGCGTAGTGCTGCATTACTTGCCCCAGCATTACCCCGGCACCCGCCCCCCCACCCCTAAAGGAAGTGGAGGGCACAAGATCGTGCTCCAATTCCTTTGAAGGGTGGTAAGCCCAATTTAGCAGCGGGGACGGGACTTCTGCAGCGGGTGAAGGAAGTCCCCACCCCAGCGGGTTACCGTCCCCAAACGGGACGCAGGGCAATTTCGCCCCTATTATTTGGTTACATTGGTCGATAGCATTTCCAACTATCTCATTAGGGGTCCCAGGGGTGTGTCCTGTAAATAGTAGGGATTGCCAGCTACCAACGAGGAACTTTATCATTATATAAAAATGGGAACTGTAGCATAGTGGTCCCATTACTAGACTAGTACTCTAGAGGCCTGGACTAATATTTGCAGAGGATGTGAGTTCAAATCCCACCATGGCAGTTTGAGCATGTGAATTCAATTTTTTTAAATGGAGTTAAAAAGCTGGCACCAGCAATGTTCTCTCCAAACTGCACGGCCACGCAGGGGTCTTGAGGTCTTACATAGCTGCCTCGCTGGCTTTTAAATGGAAAGATCGCACCTGCAGTTAGAGGGAACATTGGGCACCAGTAAAAGGGACCATGAAGCTGTTGGATTGTCGTAAAAACTCAACTGGTCCACAGGAAAGGAACCCTGCCGTCCTTTTGGGCATCAAGGGATATGGGGATAGGGCGGGAAGATCAGCCATGATATTATTGAATGGCGAGCAGGCACGAGGGGCCATACAGTCTACTCCTGCTCCTAGTTCTTATGCCCTTAGCTGGTCTGGTCTATGTGTGACTCCAGTCCCACAGCAAAGTTGTCACTGCTTAACTGCCTTCTGAAGTGGCCCAGCAAGCACATCCCATTATCAAACTGCCACCAAGATCCGTCACACATTCTCAGGACAACTAGGAATGGTCAATAAATAACAACAATGTCCACATACTGACAATGATTTTTTTCAAAATAAGAATTGCTTTGTTTCATACACATTATATCAGGAATACCTGCCAGGCAGTTACTGTGTGCCTTTAAAACCTGTTTGACATTGACAGCTCGATTTAATTGTGACAGTTACCCTTTTTATCTTCCTTTGTCCCAATTTGGACGTTAAAGCCAACAGGGCTATAATTCTTGAAGCTATCGTCGCACAATCTTTTCCTTACAAGGCAACTAACAAGCTGAGGCCAGTAGAACACCTTGTGATTATCCGATTTCAAATATAAACTTTGCATCACAGACGCTGGCCCAAAGTAGAAATGTGATATTGCAAAGAACAGCTAGAGCTTTTAGATATCTTATTATTTTGAGACAGGGGACTGCAAGTTATGTAAAGTTCTGCAATCCGCTGTGTTTGATTTTGCTTCTGTATAATTTTACTTCTTAATAAACCTGATGTGCAATTGTAGCCTGGCATATACAGTCTGTAAAGTGTTCTTCAGTGATCCTTTGGAGAGACCCGGAGCCTACATTGGTAGTATCTCATTATAACAGAGATTGGGAAAAGTTGTACACTTGTACACGAATCACTGAAAGTTAACATGTAGGTACAGCAAGTAATCAAGAAAGAAAATGGTATGTTGGGCTTTATTACAAGAGGATTTGAGTATAAGAGTAAAAACGCCTTACTGCAATTATTTCATCATCATAGGCAGTCCCTCGAAATCGAGGAAGACTTGCTTCCACTCTAAAAATGAGTTCTTAGGTGACTGAACAGTCCAATACGGGAATTACAGTCTCTGTCACAGGTGGGACAGACAGTCGTTGAAGGAAAGGGTGGGTGGGATTGGTTTGCCGCATGCTCCTTCCGCTGCCTGCGCTTGGTTTCTGCATGCACTTGGCAACGAGACTCGAGGTGCTCAGCGCCCTCCCGGATGCACTTCTTCCACTTCGGGCAGTCTTTGGCCAGGGACTCCCAGGTGTCGGTGGTGATGTTGCACTTAATCAAGGAGGCTTTGAGGTCGTCCTTAAAAAGTTTCCTCTGCCCACCTGGGGCTCGCTTGCCGTGTAGGAGTTCCGAGTAGAGCGTTTGCTTTGGGAGTCTCGTGTCGGGCTTGCGAACAATGTGGCCCGTCCAGCGGAGCTGGTCGAGTGTGGTCAATGTTTTGACACCTCAAATCGCTGGAAAAATACCATCAACAATGTCTCCGCAAGATCCTGCAAATCCCCTGGGAGGACAGACGCACCAACGTTCGTGTCCTCGACCAGGCCAACATCCCCAGCATCGAAGCACTGCAATTATATAGGGCCCTGGTGAAACCACACCTGGAGTATTGTGTACAGTTTTGGTCTCCTTACCTAAGGAAGGATATACTTGCCATAGAGGGAGCGCAACAAAGGTTAACCAGACTGATTCCTGGGATGGGGGGATTATCCTTTTAAGAGAGATTGAATGGACAAGGCCAATATTCTCTCCAGTTTAGCAGAATGAGAGGTGATCTCATTGAAACATACAAAATTCTTACAGGGCTTAACAAGGTAGATTCAGGGAGGATGTTTTCTCTGGCTGGGACCAGGGATCACAGTCTCAGAATAAGAAGTCGGCAATTTAGGACTGAGATGAGAACTCTCTTCACTCAGAGGGTTGTGAATCTTTGGAATTCTCTACCCCAGAAGGCTGTGGATGCTCAGTCATTGAGTATATTCAAGACCGAGATCGATAGACTTTTGGATATTAAGGAAATCAAGGAATATGGGGATAGTGTAGGCAAATGGAGTTGAGGTCGAAGATCATCTTATTGAATGGTGGAGCAGGCTCGAGGGGCCAAATGGCCTACTCCTGCTCCTATTCCTTATATTTTTATGTTCTCATTGTTAAAAGGAATAATTGTTTACTCTGAAGTGTGCCATCTCAAATTAATGTGTGCAAAAGGACATATTTACTTCAAAAAGCAGATGTTTTAACGTGGGGAACGATGTATTTGTGCTAGGCATGAGTTTCCATTGAGTTTAGACGTTTGAGGGGTGGTCTATTTGAGGGGTTCAAAATGATAAAAAGATTTGATGGGGTAGATACAGAAAAATTATTTCCTCTGCTGGGGGAATCCAGAACAAGAGGGCATAATCTTAAAATTAGAGCTTGGCCAGTTGGCATTGATATCAGGTAGAGCTTTTAGATATCTTATTATTTTGAAACAGGGAACTGCAAGTTATGTAAAGTTTTTCATACAGAAATCTGAAACTCTCTTCCCCCCCCAAAAAAAAGATTCTGGATCAATTGAAATTTTCAAGACTGAGTTTGATAGATTTTTATTCGTATCAAGGGTATCGAGGGATACAGAGAAAGGGGCGGGTAAATAGAGTTGAAGTACAGATCAGCAATGATCTATTAGCATGGTGGAACAGGCTCAAAAGGCTGAATGACTTACACCTGTCCCTATGTCCCTAAAACATTTAACATGCTTTAGCTGGCATTTGCTTTAGATAAATTAGGAACACATACCATTTACCAGGCTGAAAACACAAATATTTGGAGAATGGGTAGTTTAAAGCCATTGCATGATAATTGAAAAACTGGAGAATTAAAATAAATATATATAGATCCACCTCAAAAAGCAACGGTAGATACATGCTGAATTATGAGGCACCGAGTTGTTGTCCTGACCACAACATTCTCCATTCACATGGTGGTTCTACTACTTAGGGTGCAGAACATCAGCTTGCCTGTCTACAACTCAATTACAGTAGGTATCAAAATCTTGACACATGAGCACATATTCTCATATCCAGTGACACCTCCCAGCAGCTGTCTTCGAGTGTCAGCTGTGGTTCAGTGGCTAGCACTCTTGCCTCTGAGTCAGAAAGTTGTGGGTTCAAGTCCCACTCCAGGGACTTGAGCACAAAAATCTAGGCTGACACTCCAGGGCAGTGCTAAGGGAGTGCTGCACTATTAGAGGTGCCATCTTTTGGATGAGATGTTAAACTGAGGTCCCGTCTGCTCTCTGAGGTGGATGTCAAAGATCCCATGGCACTATTTTGAAGAAGAGCAGTGGAGTTCTCCCTGATGTACTGGCCAATATTTATCCCTCAATCAACATAACAAAAACAGATTACCTGGTCATTATCACATTGCTGTTTGTGGGAGCTTGCTGTACGCAAATTGGCTGCTGCATTTCCCACATTACAACAGTGACTACACTCCAAAAGTACTTCATGACTCGTGAAAGGTGCTACAGTATATAAATGCAAGTTTTTCTTTCTTCTCAGAGTTTCCTCATAAGCCATACAATAGATATCTGCCTTCAATGTGGTGAAAGGACCTACGTAATACAACTTGTGAAGTGTCAGCTACATTGAAATCGAATACCATCGATCAGGTTTACTCATCACCGACTGCTTTATCCAGCTTCTCATGTGAAAGACTTTGGCAAACTGATGTGCCCGCTATGGGGCTGATTGCATTTCCAGAGTGACAGCTGTAGGCAAGGGCTCTTTCTTCCTGCAACACTTACGTAGGCATGTGCAGCAGTTATGTTGAAAAATCGACCACCTGAATCCACAAACAGGAATGAACTGTTGGCTCAAATTAAACCTCATGGAATTTAAGGCAAAGTATTGGCCTGGTTAGAAGTTTGGTTAGGTGGTAGAAGACAGTGAGTTAATGAGTATGTACTCAAATTGAAAGGAAGTGACTAGTGGTGTCCCACAAGGATCTGTGCTGGGGCCTGATCTATCCACTATATTTATTAATGACTTAGATAACACAATAGAGATACACGATCATACAATTATTGGTGGCATAGTAAATAGTGTAGATGGGAGTTTAAAATTACAAAGAGACTTTGATGGGTTAAGAGAGTGGCCAAATCTGTGGCAGATGGATTTCAGTGCAATTAAGTGTGAGGTCATCCATTTTGGACCAGAAAATTATTTTTTAAATGATGAAAATCTAGGAACAGTGTACATCCAAAGAGATTTAGGGGTTCATGTACACAGATCACTAAAATGTAGTGTTCAGGTACAAAAAATTAATCAATAAGGCTAATGGAATGTTAGCCTGCTCAAAAAAGACACTGTCCAGTCAAAATCAAGCATTGATCAATTTCATTGATAAACATAGTAAAGAAATAACTTATATTACACCCTTCACAACAATAGGACGTCCCAAACGCTTGGAGCCAATGAGGTATTTTTGAAGTGCAGTCATTGTTGTAATTTAGGGAAACGTGGCAGCCAATTTGCACAAAGCAAGCTCTCACAAACAGCAACGTGATTGTCATGTATCTTACATTATTATATATAACTGTATCCCAACATGCTATACATGACTGTAATAAGATATGACCTGTAACCACCAGCATACCTTACCACCAGGGGTGCACTTGCAAGAGACAGGTATATAAGCACAGGTCTCAGGCAAGTGCAGCATTCCAGAGCTGTGAAATAAAAGGTGCAGGTCCAGAGTGACCTTGACTTCACTACATGCCTCGTGTGAATCTGTACTGAGGGGACAGGACTTTACAGTGGCAATGAGGATGGGATGAAAAGTCAATGCGGGAGACAATTGGGAGGACTTTATAGAAAGGCTCCAGCAAAGCTTTGTAACCAAAGACTGGTTAGGCGACGATACGGCAGACAAGAGAAGAGCCCATCTCTTGACCAGCTGTGGCTCGAAAACATACACTTTAATGAAGGATCTGTTGGCACCTGAGAAACCAGCAAGCAAGTGGTTTGAAGAATTGAGACCACCTGAAGCCAGCGAGCAGCCTATACATGGCCAGACACAGGTTCTACAACTACAGACGCTGTGTGGGCAAGAGTATACCCGACTTCGTGGCGGAACTTCAGAGGTTGGCTTGTTTATGTGAGTTCTCCGATGAACTGAGGAGAGAAATGCTGAGAGACTTTTTCATTGAAGGAATAGGCCACGCAGGCATATTCTGAAAGCTCATAGAGACCAAGAACCTGACCTTAGAGGCAGCAGCACTGGTTGCACAGACATTCTTGGTAGGGGAAGAAGAAACGAGGTTGATTTACAATGCAGGTACAACAACTAACAAAATAATGGAACAAGGAGTTCACAGCATTAGAAAAGCTGCTACCCCCACACACAGACAAAACCAGCAGAACAGGCTTTCGACAGCAAGCAGTGGCAACAGAAGCCATCAAGGGCCACAGGAACGGCCGTTCACACCTCATCAACTCACAATGAGAGCAATCAACTACAAACTGAGAGAAGCTCAAGAGAGATCAGCCAGATGCAGCTCATTCTTTGCAAGCAGTCTGTGCTGGAGGTGTGGGGGTGGGCACTCGTCAAGGGAATGTCGATTTCAGCAGGCTGTTTGCAGGAACTGTGAATATACAGGGCATTTGGCCCGCATGTGCAAAAAACACCGGCAGCTCGGCTGGTATACGAATCGGATGGGTCAGAAAGCGGACCAGAAGACGGTGGGGACAGTACCCGGGACACCGATGTACAGCGGGTCAACACGATCAATGGCCGCTGCTCCTACAACAGGACGCCTCCTATAATGATGAGGGTCCTACTCAACGGGATATCTGTCAACACGGAGCTGGATACAGGAGCGAGTCAATCTCTCATGGGCGCTCAACAATTTGAACAACTGTGGCCGCATAAAAGAGACAGACCAAAACTCACAAAGGTCGACACCAAACGAAGGACCTATACCAAAGAAATCATACCAGTCCTCGGCAGCGCCATGCTCTCTGTCACACACAAAGGGACAGTGAACCGACTTCCCCTGTGGATTGTCCCCGGAGACCCCCCAGCACTGCTGGGGAGAAGCTGGCTGGCAAAACTAAACTGGAAATGGGATGATGTCCATGCCATGTCATTAGAGGAACGGACCTCCTGCTCAACAGTTATAAAGCAATTTGAACATCTCTTTCAGCCAGGTGTGGGCACTTTTAAAGGGGCCAAAGGCAAAATCTATATCACACAGGATGCTAGAACGGTCCATCACAAAGGCCAGAGCTGTACCCTATGTGATGAGGGAAAAGATTGAACACGAACTAGACAGGCTTCTGCGGGAAGGCATTATATCCCTGTGAAATTTAGCGACTGGGCAAGTCCCATCGTCCCAGTCATGAAGCCTGATGGATCCGTACGAATCTGTGAGGACTACAAATCTACCATAAACCATAAACCAGTACCCGCTGCCCAGAGCGGAGGACTTATTTGCCACATTGGCTGGAGGTAAACTTTTCTCAAAATTAGACCTCACATCTGCGTATATGACGCAAGAATTGACCGAGGAATCCAAGCTACTCACCACCATCAACACACATCGAGGCCTTTTCATGTACAATCGATGACCATTCGGCATCAGGTCGGCAGCTGCCATATTCCAGTGCAACATGGAGAATCTGCTCAAGTCCATCCCGGGGACGGTTATATTTCAAGACGACATACTTATCACGGGCAGGGACACCGACTCCCATCTCCATAATTTGGAGGAAGTACTAAAGCGGTTGGATCGGGTAGGCCTACGAGTCAAGAAATCCAAGTGCCTGTTTCTCGCACCCGAGGTTGAATTTTTGGGCAGAAGGATTGCCGCTGATGGAATCCGCCCAACAGAGTTCAAAACAGAAGCAATTCGCCTGGCACCCAGGCCATGGAATGTCTCAGAACTGCGCGCCTTTCTCGGGCTACTCAATTACTTTGGGAACTTTACGCAGAACTTAAGCACGCTGATGGAGCCTCTCCACGTGCTACTCAGGAAGGGGTCCGATTGGTTTTGGGGGGACGCCCAGGAACGCGCCTTCAATAAGGCACGCAACCTTCTGTGTTCCAACAGTTTTTTGACTTTCTTTGACCCAGGTAAAAAGCTAGTTCTCACATGCGATGCATCAGCGTATGGGGTCGGGTGCGTTTTGCAACATGTCAATAGTGCGGGCAAATTACAACCCATAACTTATGCCTCCAGGTCACTTTCGCGGGTACGGAATGGTAGAGAAGGAGGCGCTCGCGTGCGTGTACGGTGTCAAAAAGATGCACCAATACCTTTTTGGGGCCAAGTGCGCATTAGAAACTGACCACAAGCCCCTCACGTCCCTCCTAACCGAGAGCAAGGCAATAAACGCCAACGCCTCGGCGCGAATTCAACGGTGGGCACTCATGCTGGCATCCTACGACTATACCATAAGGCACAGACCAGGCACAGACAACTGTGCCGACGCGCTCAGCAGGCTACCCCTGGCGACCACGGAAGGGTCTGATGAACAGAACTGTGAGATAGTCATGGCAATCAATGCCTTTGAGTCCACAGGGTCGCCCATGACGGCTCGCCAAATCAGAGCCTGAACGGCCAGCAACCCCACGTTATCCTTAGTAAAAAGATGTGTCCTAACCGGTGACTGGGCAGAGGCTCGCGATGCCTGCCCTGAGGAATTAAAACCCTTTCACAGGCGCAAGCATGAGCTATCACTACAAGCAGACTGCCTGATGTGGGACGGCCGAGTAGTCATGCCTCTGCGAGGCAGAGAGGCATTTGTCCGGGAGCTCCACCGCGAGCACCTGGGGATCGTTCTCATGAAGGCCATAGCCAGATCCCACGTCTGGTGGCCTGGTATTGACGCGGACTTGGAGCTCTGCGTCCGAAGGTGCACCATTTGTGCCCAACTCAGCAATGCCCCCAGGGAGGCTCCACTGAGCCCCTGACCCAGGCCTACCAAACCGTGGTCGCGGGTGCATGTAGACTATGCGGGCCCATTCATGGGCAAAATGTTCCTCATAGTTGTAGATGCATTTTCAAAGTGGATCGAATGCACCATTTTAAACTCGAGCACAACCTCCACCACTGTGGAGAGCCTCGCAACCATGTTTGCAACGCACGGAATCCCTGACATATTAGTCAGTGACAATGGTCCGTGCTTCACCAGCGCAGAATTCCAAGACTTTATAATTGACCACGGCATAAATTACGTCAAGACGGCACCGTTCAAGTCGGCCTCCAACGGCCAGGCGGAGAGAGCAGTGCAAATCGTTAAACAAGGCATGCTTAAAATCCAAGGTCCCACGCTGCAGGGTCGCCTGTCGCGACTGCTGTTGGCATACAGATCTCGTCCGCACTCACTGACTGGGATCCCCCCTCGCAACTGTTGATGAAAAGGACTTTAAAAACAAGGCTCTCATTAATCCTCCCAGACATGCACAAAATCGTTGAGGTAAAGCGCCGTAAGCTGACTGACTATCATGACAGAAATTCGAGGGGGAGATGGAATGAGATAGGGGACAAAGTGTTGGTACTAAACCATGGCAGGGGTACCAAATGGCTTGCAGGGACTGTAATGGGCAAGGAAGGAAACAGGCTACTGGTAGTACAAATGGACAATGGCAAAACCTGCCAGAGGCATGTAGACCAAGTCAAAAGCAGATTTACCAACAACACTGCGGAACCAGAGGCAGACTACAATGTGGAACTCGCACCACACCTAGTGGACAGACAGAGGGAACAACCTGAGGAAAGGGCAATCCCAACAGACAGCCCAGGCGAGTCAACAACAATCACACCAATCGAAACAGACAGCCCAGGTGAGATACCAGCAACCACACCCAAAGAAAAACAGACACCAAGGCAAACAACTGAACCACAACTCAGACGCGAGAGCGTAGACCACCTGAGAGACTGAACTTATAAAGGCAATAAGACCTTGGGGGAGGGTGATGTCATGTATCTTACATTATTATATAAAACTGTATCCCAACATGCTATACATGACTGTAATAAAATATGACCTGTAACCACCAGCATACCTTACCACCGGGGGTGCACTTGCAAGAGACAGGTATATAAGCACAGGTCTCAGGCAAGTGCAGCATTCCAGAGCTGTGAAATAAAAGGTGCAGGTCCAGAGTGACCTTGACTTCACTACATGCCTCGTGTGAATCTGTACTGAGGGGACAGGACCTTAGAGTGATAATGACCTGATAATCTGCTTTTGTGATATTGAATGTACGTCCACCTGAGCAGGCAGACAGTTTATGTCTCATCTGACAGACGGCACCTCCGACAGTGCAGCACTCTCTCAGTACTGCACTGAGGTGTCAGCCTAAATTACGTGCTCAAGTCTCTGGAGTGGATCTTGGACTCAGAGGAGAGAATCAATGATATGAACTGATTTCATTCAAGAGATCTGACGAGAAATATAATATTGTTGTTAAGCTGAAAATAAATATAACTGTTCTTTTTAGTTCATTTCGAAAATATATATATTGGGCTTACAAGTATTCTGTAGATGCTCATTTTTAACAATAACTTGCATTTATATTGCGCCTTTAACGTGGAACAACCTCGCAAGGCGCCTCACAAGAGAAAAATCCGATAAAAATAAACTCCAAGCCAAAGAAGGAGATATTGGGAAGGGTGACTAGAATTTTGGTCAAAGAGGTTCAGTTTTAATAAAGCTCTTAAAGGAGGAGAGGAATATGGAGACGTTTGAGGGGGAATTCAATAGTAGGGCCTGGTTTTACTGCGTGATATTTGGGATATAACACAAATTAAGTAGTTTAGACAATTGCCTAATTGTAATCGGACAGGCAACTTCCGAGAATAATGACAGCTGCCAAATGCCAGGATTAAAGATGGCGGCTCCCATGTCAGCTTCAGACAGCCGCGGTTGGTGCCGGGATACTGGAGGACGGCCGCGGAATCTTTCTCCTCTCCGTGGGTACACGGGAGCATGCGCAGAATCGGCGGCTTGCTTTTTGGTCCTCCCACTCTTGGCGGGTTGGAAAGTTGTGGTTCGGAATAAATTGGCGTCGAATGCCGAGGCCCGAGAGGGTGAGGTGAGAGTTGTGGGGCTGTGAGAGGGGGAAGGCCGAGGTAGGCCCAGGAGGGTGAGGTCTGTGAGAGGGAGTAAAAACCCTTTTTGGTCTCAAGGGGGAAAGGCCGGAGCCTGAGGTTCAGCGACCCAGGGGGACAACCCAGGTCAGCATGGGGAGAGGAGGGGAAGAGAAAGAAAGGAGGAGCAGGGGAAGAGAGGAGGTGGAGAAGAAGAAGAAGAAGTATAGAAAAGGGGAGAAGAAGAAGAATAAAGGAGAGGAGAAAAGGGAGGGATTGGAGCAGGAGAAAGGGGAGAGGAGAAGAAAAGGGGGAGAAGGAGGAGGAGAGTTGGAGAGGGAGATTTACTAGGATGATACCAGGGATGAGGGACTTCAGTTATGTAGAGAGATTGGGGAAGCTGGGATTGTGCTCCTTAGAGCGGAGAAGGTTAAGGGAGACCGAATGGAGCTATTCAAAAATATAAGGGGTTTTGATGGAACACATAGGGATAAACTGTTTCTCTGACAAGTGAGTCCATTAACTAAGGTCATAGAGTTAAAATAATTGGCAAAGGAACTAGAGGGGAAATGAGGAGAATTAACTTGACTGAGAGTATTGTTATGATCTAGAACATACTACCCGAAAGGGTGGTGGAATTGGATTCCATAGGAACTTTCAAAAGGCAATTGGACATGTTATTTGAAGAGAACTAACTTGCAGGGTTATGGGAAAAAACTGGGCTGTGGGACTTAATTGGACAACTCTTTCAAAGTGCTGGCACGGGCACGATGGGCCGAACGGCCCCCTTCTGTGCCAAAAGATTCTATGAGGAGAAGGTAGGAGAGGGAGGCAAAGCTCAAGGGTTAAAATACCTTGAATATAATTGATAGGGCCACATTGTCTTCGTGAAAGTGTTTGGCAGCCATTTTTTAATTTACTTACAAATGCAATGATGTCAATTGTGCTGAATTGCAGCATCCAACAAAAGTAATGCATCTCTTTTCAGGCTCACCAAACAAAAATAGGAATTGCCCATGGCCGAATGGCCTGTTTCTGTACCATAGATTCTATGTATATATCATTGCTGGTCTTCGGGCAGATTGAGTTTATTTGAGCGTGGAAGGAGTGGGAGAGATGTACAGGGAAGCAGGGATTGTTTGTTTGAAGTGTTCGTCAAGGAGCTGGAAGCAGGGATTGTTTGTTTGAAGTGTTCGTCAAGGAGCTGGTGCAGGCCAGTGGTGTAGTGACTATTGGGAGATGTTTAGATATGGGAACAGGCAACAAAAAAAAATCACATTGCTGCAATAGGAGGTACTTGTCTGAGGTTGGCATTCAACCAGACCAAAGCAGGCTTTGCTCTGCATCGAACATATGCTATATTTGACTTGGGAACGCTTAATGCCGATACTTGGTGTCAAAAGTGGAAAAATGTTCCATTTTACAGCACTGCACATCTTCACTTTGATGCTCATAAAAATTAACCTAAAACATAAATTTGCTGAACATGCTGTGTTAGTAATTCTGGATGGAAACCTTTGGCCCACCATTTTGTAGCATAATAAGCAAGAGTACACCACAGCAGGGAATGGTAGCATAGTGGTTATGTTACTGGACTAGTAATCCAGAGGCCTGGACTAATGATCCGGAGCCAAGACAGCTGGGGAATTTAAATTGGGAAGTTCATAAATTAATCTGGAATAAAAAGCTAGTATCAGTAATGGTGACCAAGTAACAACCGGATTGTTGTAAAAGAAAAACATCTGTTCATTAATGTCCTTTAGGGAAGGAAATCTGCTGCCCTTACCAGGTCTGGCCTATATGTGACCCACAGCAATGTAGTTGACTCTTAGCCCCCTGAAATGGCCCAGCAAGCCACTCAGTTGAGGGCAATTAGGAATGGGCAATAAATGCTGGCTCGTGAATGAATTTTTTTAATTCATTTAATTCATTTAATAGAAAGCACCTTCTATTGTACTTTTGATTCACTGTTTTGCTGTGGTCTGATTTTGATTGCAGACAATCCTTTGCGCTTCTCACACAATAATGGCAGAAACTCCGCAGCAGGATGACCTGGAAGTGCTCGGGAGGCTGCGAGTCCAAGAATTCCTTCAGCATTTCCAGATGGTCAAGCAAGGTGCCGAAGCCAGAATCTACAGGGGCGATTTTCTTGGGAAGCCAACCGTTGTGAAGGAGAGATTCCCCAAATCGTACCGACATTCTGCTCTGGACAAGAAGCTCACACATCGCAGGACGGCTCAGGAAGTGCGATCTATCCTCCGGTGCAGGAAAGCTGGTGAGTATCTAATAGTGGATTTTTCTCCCAAATGAAATGCTGGAAGACCATCGTCATCTGAAAAGAAACTAGCAGTTAACGTTTCAAATGAAGACCCTTTGTGGGAAGACTTTTAATTTTGTGTCTAAAATTATGAGGGGCCTAGATATAGTGGATAGAAAGGGCCTATTTTCCTTAGCAGAGGTGTCAACAGCCAGGGGGCATAAATTTAAAGTAATTGGTAGAAGATTTAGAGAGGATTTGAGGGGAAATTTCATCACGCAGAGGGTTATGGGGGTCTGGAACTCGGGGATGCGTCGCCCGTTTATCGTGCCACAAAGTACGCCTAAAAAAAACTTACCTATACTCCGGCTCCCTGCAGGTCCTCTGGAGCTGGGCACGGCGCAGCACGAGCTGTGTGGGGGCGGAGCCAGGTCCCTGCGCTGAACACAGTGCCGGGACCTCTGTACAGGCGCGCTACAGTGGACGCGCATGTGCAGTAGCTCCAGGCGCCCAAAACTGTGTGGGAGGGGCCCGAAGCACGCAGCCGCTAGCCCTCTCTTTTTCTCGCTCTCTCTCTCTTTTTCTCTCTCTCTTTCTCTCTCTCTTTCTCTCTCTCTCTCTCTTTCTTTTTCTTTCTTTCTTTCTCTCCCCCCTCTCTCCCCCCCCTCTCCCCCTCTCTCCACCCCCTCTCCCCCCCCCCCCTCTCTCCCTTCTCTTTCTCCCCTCTCTCTTTTCTCTTTCTCCCCTCTCTCTTCGCCCCCGCGCCCTCTCTTCGCCCCCGCGCCCTCTCTTCGCCCCCGCGCCCTCTCTTCGCCCCCGCGCCCTCTCTTCGCCCCCGCGCCCCCTCTTCGCCCCCGCGCCCCCGCGCCCCCTCTTCGCCCCCGCGCCCCCTCTTCGCCCCCGCGCCCCCTCTTCGCCCCCGCGCCCCCTCTTCGCCCCCGCGCCCCCTCTTCGCCCCCGCGCCCTCTCTTTATTGCTTTCTTAGTCATTCTTTGCTGTCGCTTAAAATTTTCCCAATCTTTTAGTTTCCCACTAACCTTGGCCACCTTGTACGCATTGGTTTTTAAATTTGATGCACTCCTTTATTTCCTTGGTTATCCACGGCTGGTTATCCCTTCTCTTACCGCCCTTTTTCACTGGAATATATTTTTATTGAGCACTATGAAAGAGCTCCTTAAATGTCCTCCACTGTTCCTCAATTGTGCCGTTTAGTCTGTGTTTCCAGTCTACTTTAGCCAACTCTGCCCTCATCCCACTGTAGTCCCCTTTGTTTAAGCTCGTTTGAGACACTACTTCCTCACCCTCAATCTGTATTACAAATTCAACCATACTGTGTACACTCATTCCGAGAGGATCTTTTACTAGGAGATCGTTTATTATTCCTGTCTCATTACACAGGACCAGATCTAAGATAGCTTGCTCCCTTGTAGGTTCTGTAACATACTGTTCTAAGAAACAATCCCGTATGCATTCTATGAATTCCTCCTCAAGGCTATCCTGTGCGATTTGGTTTGACCAATCGATATATAGGTTAAAATCCCCCATGATTATTGCCGTTCCTTTTTCACATGCCTCCATTATTCCCTTGATTATTGTCCGCCCCACTGTGAAGTTATTATTTGGGGGCCTATAAACCACGCCCACCAGTGACTTTTTCCCCTTACTATCTCTAATCTCCACCCACAATGATTCAACATTTTGTTCATTAGAGCCAATATCGTCTCTCACAACTGCCCTGATATCATCCTTTATTAACAGAGCTACCCCACTTCCTTTCCCTTCTTGTCTATCTTTCCGAATTGTCAGATACCCCTGTATGTTTAATTCCCAGTCTTGGCCACCCTGCAACCACGTTTCTGTAATGGCCACCAAATCATACCCATTTATAATGATTTGTGCTGTCAACTCATTTACTTTATTTCGAATGCTGCGTGCGTTTAGGTAGAGTGTTTTAATGCTAGTTTTTAAACCATGATTTAACCATGACCGTAAACAATTATTTTGCTTCGGTCTTCACAGTGGAAGACACAAAAACCATGCCAAAAATTGCTGGTCACAGGAATGTGGGAAAGGAAGACTTTGAGATCATCACTATCACTAGGGGGGGTAATGCTGGACAGGCTAATGGGACTCAAGGTAGACAAGTCCCCTGGTCCTGATGAAATGCATCCTAGAGTATTAAAAGAGATGGCGGAAGTTAATAGCAGATGCATTCGTTATAATCTACCAAAATTCTCTGGACTCTGGGGAGGTACCATCGGATTGGAAAGCAGCTAATGTAACTCCTCTGTTTAAAAAAGGGGGCAGACAAAAGGCAGGTAACTATAGGCTGGTTAGTTTAACATCTGTAGTGGGGAAATGCTTGAACCTATCATTAAGGAAGAAATAGCGGGACATCTAGATAGGAGTAGTGCAATCAATCAGACGCAACATGGATTCATGAAGGGGAAATCATGTTTAACTAATTTACTGGAATTCTTTGAGGATATAACGAGCATGGTGGATAGAGGTGTACCGATGGATGTGGTGTATTTAGATTTCCAAAAGGCATTCGATAAGGTGCCACACAAAAGGTTACTACAGAAGATAAAGGTACGTGGAGTCAGAGGAAATGTATTAGCATGGATCGAGAATTGGCTGGCTAACAGAAAGCAGAGTGTCGGGATAAATGGGTCCTTTTCGGGTTGGAAATCGGTGGTTAATGGTGTGCCACAGGGATCGGTGCTGGGACCACAACTGTTTACAATATACATAGATGACCTGGAAGAGGGGACAGAGTGTAGTGTAACAAAATTTGCAGATGACACAAAGATTAGTGGGAAAGCGGGTTGTGGAGAGGACACAGAGAAGCTGCAAAGAGATTTAGATAGGTTAAGCGAATGGGCTAAGGTTTGGCAGATGGAATACAATGTCGTAAAATGTGAGGTCATCCACCTTGGGGGGAAAAAAAACAGTAAAAGGGAATATTATTTGAATGGGGAGAAATTACAACATGCTGAGGTGCAGAGGGACCTGGGGGTCCTTGTGCATGAATCCCAAAAAGTTAGTTTGCAGGTGCAGCAGGTAATCAGGAAGGCGAATGGAATGTTGGCCTTCATTGCGAGAGGGATGGAGTACAAAAGCAGGGAGGTCCTGCTGCAACTGTACAGGGTATTGGTGAGGCCGCACTTGGGAGTACTGCGTGCTGTTTTGGTCACCTTTCTTAAGGATGGATATATTAGCTTTGGAGGGGGTACAGAGACGATTCACTAGGCTGATTCCGGAGATGAGGGGGTTACCTTATGATGATAGATTGAGTAGACTGGGTCTTTACTCGTTGGAGTTCAGAAGGATGAGGGGTGATCTTATAGAAACATTTAAAATAATGAAAGGGATAGACAAGATAGAGGCAGAGAGGTTGTTTCCATTGGTCGGGGAGACTAGAACTAGGGGGCACAGCCTCAAAATACGGGGGAGCCAATTTAAAACCAAGTTGAGAAGGAATTTCTTCTCCCAGAGGGTTGTGAATCTGTGGAATTTTCTGCCCAAGGAAGCAGTTGAGGCTAGCTCATTGAATGTATTCAAATCACAGATAGATTTCTAACCAATAAGGGAATTATGGGTTACGGGGAGCGGGCGGGTAAGTGGAGCTGAGTCCACGGCCAGATCAGCCATGATCTTGTTGAATGGCGGAGCAGGCTCGAGGGGCTAGATGGCCTACTCCTGTTCCTAATTCTTATGTTCTTATGTTCCTGTCCCTCCCCCCCCCCCCCCCCTCCCCCAACCACCATCCCCGTTCTCCCCCCCCCCCCCCCCCGCAGGCCAAACTGAAACTGTTCTAACTGACTAGAACTGGAGCAAACTAAATGACAAGAATTGCAATTTCTAAGATACTCCATTCTAAACCAGTTGCTCCAAAAAAACAGGAGCAACTCAGGCCGAAACTTGGCCCCAAAGGGTGGTAGAGGCAGATACCCTCACCACATTTTAAAAAGTGTTTGGATGTGCACCTGAAGTACCGTAACCTGCAGGGTTACGGACTTAGAGCTGGAAAGTGAGATTAGGCTGGATAGCCTCTTGTTGGCTGGCGCGGACACGATGGGCTGTGAACTTCTATGATTCTATGATTACAAAAGCCATAGTTTATGAATTTGTTGTGCTTTCTCCGGTCTTTTTTTTTTGCCCCAAGTGCAGTGTGCTGCCTATTGCTCCCAAGTGAACATTCTGAAATTGGGATCCAGATTTTTGTCTTCATTTTGGGGAATTCAATTTTAGATAGGATGAGCTGCAATAAAGAAAGGAAGACTTCCATTTATATAACTCTTATCATGACCTCAGGATGTCCAGAAGCGCTTTACAGCCAATTAAGCACTTTTTTCAAAGTGCAGTCACTGTTCTAACATTGTAATGATGTAGTGATCATCCACCCATTCATGTTAATGGGCAGAAAATTGCAGGTTGAGCAACACCAAAATAGACAATCTCAGCCTCTGTCTCTAGGATCTAGAAAGTTCTGTAGCCGATTTTAGCGGACATACGCTTATTGACATTAATTTGCTATTTTAGCAGCGATGTTAATCTATTTAAATAAAGTGATTAACATCTATATTTAATAGTGAACAAAGAAGTCTTGCATGAAAGCACTGTGTTTATCTCATCATTTATAGGCAGTCCCTCAGAATCGAGGAAGACTTGCTTCCACTCTAAAAGTGAGTTCTCCGGTGGCTGAACAGTCTAATATGGGAATTACAGTTTCTGTCACAGGTGGGGCAGACAGTGGTTGAAGGAAAGGGTGGGTGGGGAGTCTGGTTTGCCGCACGCTCCTTCCACTGTCTGCACTTGTTTTCTGCACGCTCTCGGCGACAAAACTCGAGGTGCTCTGTGCCCTCCCGGATGCTTTTCCTCCATTTTGGGTGGTCTTTGGCCAGGGACTCCCAGGTGCCAGTGGGGATGTTACACTTTATCAAGGAGGCTTTGAGGATGTCCTTGAAACGTTTCCTCTGCCCACCTGGAGCTCGCTTGCCATGTAGGAGTTCCGAGTAGAACGCTTACTTTGGGAGTCTCGTGTCGGGCATGCGGACGATGTGGCCCGCCCAACGGAGCTGGTCGAGTGTGGTCAGTGATTCGATGCTGGCCTGAGCGAGAACACTGACGTTGGTGCGTCTGTCCTCCCAGTGGATTTGCAGGATCTTGCGGAGGCAGTGTTGGTGGTACTTCTCCAGCTCTTTGAGATGTTTGCTGTATATGGTCCACGTCTCTGAGCCATATAGGAGGGTAGGTATCACTACTGTTAATGTTCATCTGCTAATGTGCCAACAGTAATTTTGAGGCTTGGGTGTCTTTTACCATACTTTGGAGATATGATCTGAGGTAATACTTACTAAAAGCACAGTGACCTGTAATAGTAAATATATATAATATGGGAGAAAAAAAAGAAAAACTTAAATTTATATAGCATTTTTCATAACCACCTGACGTCTCAAAGCGCTTTACAGCCAATGAAGTACTTTTTGGAGTGTTGCCACTGTTTATAATGTAGGAAATGCAGCAGCCAATTTGCGCACAAGCAAGCTCCCACAAACAGCAAAGTGATAATGACCAGATAATCTGTTATTTTTTGTTATGTTGATTTGAGGGATAAATATTGGCCAGGACAGCACTCCCCTAATCTTCTTCGAAATAGAACCATGGGATCTTTTACGTCCACCTGAGAGCAGACGGGGCCTCGATTTAACGTCTCATCCGAAAGTCGCACCTTCGACAGTGCAGCGCTCCCTCAGTACTACACAGGGAGTGTCAGCCCAGATTTGTTTGTGCTCAAGTCCCTGGAGTGAGACTTGAACCCATAACCTCCTGGCTCAGAGGCGAGAGTGCTACAAACTGAGCCATGGCTGACACTTAATACATTGGATCTCTTCCTTCTAATTAAAATCCCATCTCAAAGTTCTGCATGAGGTGAATCTATGGCTCCCCCAATGACTCAATTAGTAAGAGGTGTGTATAATTGAGCTATCCTGATCATAATGGCTGGATTCAATCCTCTGCCTGTGCTGTGTCAGTTGATCTCAGCTGAGGTCGCAGCAGGGGCATAAGAACCGACCATTGGAGCTGGGCCAGCGAAGGCAAGATCAGCCAGGGTTCACGGAAAGTATGTACAAGTGTAAATATTGGGTGGGACAATATTAGGCTCGGCTGTGATACCCCATACAGTCAAATCGGCCTGTCAACACGCGCTGTATGGCCTCGCACAGTTACATTAGCCATTTGGGCACAGTAGAAGGCGGCGACCCGATAACGCTCAAACCATATTTCAGCAGGAGTCAATCCTTTCAGACGAGGAGGAAGAAAATGGACCGAGTTCATATAAAATATGTAGAAAGTCAATTTCTCTTTTTTTTTTATTTTTAGGTATTGCAACTCCTGTGGTGTATTTTGTGGACTACAATGCAAATTGCATCTACCTCGAAGATTTAGTTGGGGCTGTAACTGTCCGTGATTATATAGCTTCCACTCAGATGTCTGCAAAGCACACAGCAGAGCTTTTTCCCTTGGCTGAACGAATTGGGCAGATCCTGGCGAAAACGCATGATGAGGATGTCGTTCACGGGGACCTCACTACCTCGAACATGATGATACGGCAGCCTGAGAAAGAGTTGAGTTTGGTGCTGATAGATTTTGGCCTGAGTTTTATCTCTGCTCTGCCAGAGGATAAAGGAGTCGACCTTTATGTTTTGGAGAAAGCTTTCCTGAGCAGTCACCCCAACACAGAAAGCGTGTTCAAAGTCATTCTGAGGAGCTATTCAACCACTTCTAAAAAGTCAGGCCCCGTGATTAAAAAACTTGATGAAGTTCGACAGAGAGGGAGGAAGAGGTCAATGGTTGGATAGTCAAAATGATTTTATTTAATTAAAACAAAAGTTTTATTTTGTTCTTTTAACTTTTTTATTTTCAAAGCCTTGGTCATAGAAAATAGGTGCAGGAGTAGGCCATTTGGCCCTTCGAGCCTGCACCATCATTCAATAATGATCAAAATCTAAAACAAAATAAAGTTTAAATTTGTGTGATTCCATGTATTTTTGTGAGTTCAATTTTTTTTTTAAATGAATTTTATTACAGTTACTGATGGGTGGATTTTTTTCTTTTTGTCCTTTTCTGTATTTTCCCTCCCTTTATCTGCGATAGTTCATTCTGTGCAAGAGGACAGATCTGTAGGAAAGGGTTCAAAAGAAACATCAAAACGGGTTATACGCTGCTGGATTACATGGGGTATACAGCACAGAAACAGGCCATTATTCCCATGTTACAACAGTGACTACACTCCAAAAGTATTTCATTGGCTGTAAAGAGCTTTGAGATGTCCGGTGGTTGTGAAAGGCGCTATATAAATGCAAGTCTTTTTTTCATTCACCCAACCAGTCCATGCTGGCTTTTATGCTCCACTCGAGCTTTCTCCTGTCTTTCCTCATCTAACTCAGCATAACCCCCTATTCCCTTCTCATATGTTTATCTAGCCTCTCCTTAAATGCATCTATACTATTCGCTTCAACCATTCTTTGTGGTAGCGAGTTCCACATTCTCACCACTCTCTGGGTAAAGAAATTCACTATTGGATTTCTTGGTGATTATCTTCTATTGATGGCCTCTAGTTATGCTCTTCCCCACAAGTGGAAACATTCTCTCTCTATCCACTCCATCAAAACCTTTCATAATTATGGCTTCAGAATTATTGGAAAAAGCAGGAATGTAAAGGGATCTCTGAAGAAAAGTTCAAATCTACTGTTTTTGCAGATGTCTTCAGAAGTGACAAAACAAAATCAGGGCTCCTAAAACAGCAATAAGATTGCAAACCAACAAACTCTTTAGCGGTTGTCCAGGTAATTGCAATTGCACTCAGATGTCATGAATGAAAAATCTGTCTTTGGTATTAATTAACCAAAATGTTGGATTTCCATGGCTTCTCTTAGTTTCTGATGCAATTCAAATTGAACTGTAGCATCAATGTGGCTATGTTGAAGTTTAGCATCTTCTACTCGGATGGGCTGCAAGAGCTGGCTGGCTGCTGTTTTGGTTTATGTAGAATTTACAGCACAGAAACAGGCCATTCGGCCCAAATGGTCTGTGCTGGTGTTTATACCCCACATGAGCCTCCTCCCACCGTACTTCATCTCACCCTATCTGCATATCATTCTATTCCTTTCTCCCTCATGTACCTCTCTAACTGCTCCTTAAAGGCATCTATGGTATTCGCCTCAACTATTCCTTGTGGTGGGGTTCCACATTCTAACCACTCCGGGTAATGTCAAGTTTTAATTCTTTTAAGATTCTGTCTTCATATTTTTGTCTTTTTAATTCCCCTTTTTCAAATTGGTGATTGACAGTGTATAATCTGTTTTGTAATAAAATCTTCAAGAATTTTTAGGACTGTGCTCAAAGTCTTCCTGAAGAGCTGCTTTACACTTCAGGGCCCTTCACACTTTAAAAAAAAAAAATCAGCCTTAGAAAGCACATCCAATTGATGTGGATTAGCTTGTGTTTTTTTTTCTCCCTCTGCTTCCCATCCTATAGAGGGATTGGCATAGCCTACCAAATGGACTTTGTGTTACCACTATATCAATATTTTCTGCTTCTGACTGGCTTTGCATAATAAAGATGGACTGCTGCTTTTTGTATAAAATAATTGAGCTTTGTTGCATCAAAATGAAATGTTATGTTCTTTAATTCCTTTTATTGGGGGGGGGGGAGAGAAAGGAGGGAGGGGGGGGGAGAAAAGAGAGAGAGACACGGACGGACGGACCGGCAGGAGAGAGAGAACTCCGGGAAGACGGATCACGTTCTTCCAACCCCCTTTACACCTACACCCGATTTCTCAAAGTGTGGTGCGTGTGTTACAAGGGACATCGTTGGAGTGGATGATATCCAGAAGTCACGACATTGTCACTATTCACTTCAAACCCAATAAATCTGTTAACAAGCTGTGACTCACACACAGTGCCCCATCTATGGTGAGGTTGGGGGTGTGCTGGGATAAGGGAGATCGGCTGGAAGAGGCAGCACTTGCGCTGGGGTAAGGGACTTTTGCTGGGTTTGAGATCTGCCCTCTGGCTTCAGAAGTCAGAATGGATCAAATTACAATTTGCAAAGTCAGTGAGACCTTGGGCTGGGCAGTTCCATTTACATATTCCAGAAAAACTTCAGGGTGTGGCTTATCCTCCAAGGGGACCAATCAGCAATATGCCATGTGATAATGGAGAGCCAATCAGAGACACAGTGGCCATTTTCTTAGTACAAATGGTTGTGTTCATATTTATCCCTCAATCAACATAACAAAACAGTTCATCTGGTCATTATCCCATTTGCTGTTTGTGGGAGATAGCTGTGCGCAAATTGGCTGCTGCAGTTCCCATCATCATCATGGGCAGTCCCTCGAAATTGAGGAAGACTTGCTTCCACTCTAAAAGTGAGTTTTCAGGTGGCTGTACAGTCCAATGCAGGAATTACATTCTCTGTCACAGGTGGGGCAGACAGTGGTTGAAGGAAAGGGTGAGTGGGGAGCCTGGTTTGCCACAAGCTTGGTTTCTGCATGCTCTCGGCGACGAGAGTCGAGATGCTCAGCGCCCTCCCGGATGCTCTTCCTCCACTTGGGATGGTCTTGGGCCAGGGATTCCCAAGTGCCGGTGGGGATGTGGCACTTTTATCAAGAAGGCATTGAGGGTGTCCTTGAAATGTTTCCTCTGCCCACCTTGGGCTCGCTTGCTGTGTCAGAGCTCTGAGTAGAGCGCTTACTTAGGGAGTCTTGTGTCAGGCATGCGGATGATGTGGCCCGCCCAACAGAGCTGGTCGAGTGTGGTCAGTGCTTCAATGCTGGGGATGTTGGCCTGAGCAAGAACACTGACGGTGTGTCTATCCTCCCAGTGGATTTGCAGGATCTTGCGGAGGCAGTGCTGGTGGTACTTCTCCAGCGCTTTGAGATATCTGCTGTATATAGTCCACGTCTCTGAGCCCTATAGGAGGGCGGGTATCACTACTGCCCTGTAGACCATAAGCTTGGTGCCAGATTTGAGGTCCTGGTCTTTAAACATTCTCTTCCTCAGGTGACCGAAGGCTGTGCTGGCACACTGGAGGCGGTGTTGGACCTCGTCATCGATGTCTGCCTTTGCTGATAGTAGACTCCCGAGATATGGAAAATGGTCCACGTTGTCCAAGGCCGCGCCGTGGATTTTGATGTATGGCGGGATCAGGTTGGTGGAGGACCTTTGTCTTACAGATGTTTTGTCTAAGGCCTATGCTTTTGTACGCCTCGATAAAGGTGTTGATGGCCTTTGGAGTTTGGCCACTGAGTATGCGCCGATGCAAGCATCGTCCGTGTACTGTAGCTCGATGACAGAGGATCTAGCCTGGAGGCGGCGGAAGTTAAACAAGTTCCCATTGGTTCTATAGTTTAGTTCCACTCCAGCGGGGAGCTTGTTGAGAGTGAGATGAAGCATTGCAGCAAGGAAGATTAAGAAGGACGTTGGTGTGATGATGCAGCCTCGCTTGACTCCGGTCTGGACGTGGATTGGGTCTACGGTGGATCTGTTGGTCGGGATCACGGCTTGCATGTCATCGTGTGGCTGAAGAGCTCTTCCTAGAGTCACAATGCGGATTCCATCCACTAAGGGGTACAACGACATGATCTTCATCGTGCGACAACTACAAGAGAAATGCAGGGAACACCATCAACTCTTGTACATGGCCGCATTTGACATCACAAAGGCCTTTGCCACTGTCAACCGTGAGGGACTATGGAGCATCCTCCATTTCGGCTCTCCCCAAAAGTTTGTCGTTTCCCATATTACAACAGTGACTACACTTCGAAAGTACTTCGTTGGCTGTAAAGTGCTCTGAGATGTCCAGTGGTCATGAAAGACGCTATATAAATATTTTTTTAAAGTAATTTCTTGCAGGAAGTGATATTTCTGCATCCGAACCACTTATATTTGTTCCCATGGCCATAAGTACACCATCCTTTCACCTCTGCAACATAAGTTCAAATCTTACCAGGATTTGTATATGTAGTGAAAGTCTTTCTGTCTTCGCTAGCTGTAAGAGATCTACATGAAATTTGATGGGTTTCAACCAAGATGCTTGTTGTGAGCAAGACTCCGCAAAGCCCAAAACTGCCCATAATCTGTCTTTAAATTGGCTTTGTCGCTCGCACTTTCTGCAAGGGTCGCTCGCACTTTCTGCAAGGATGACAGCGGAGATAATGTAGTGGTGTGGCAGGAATGCCTCTGGGGCAGTTCTATTCTAAACCTGTTGCACGTTTTATTTTATTTCTCCCAAAATGTTGTTTGGGTTCACCGTAAAAAGATAGTTTCTATAAACAGCACAAGCCTTCCATGTACTGAACCAGCAACCTTGTACATGCCATGAGTAGGATAGCATTCCAGGCGACTATTAATCCTTACCTACAGTATGTCACACTGCAGGCTACATGGGATACTCACCATGTTTTCTATTTTAAAAGCGGTAAATATCACATTGTCAGACTGTTAGAATATTTATTTCCAAGTAAGATAATATACAGATCAGTACGACACAGGGAGATACTAAATCTTTAAAATATATAGCATCAGTTCACAAGGAGTTAAAATGCTGGTTTCTAGAATGTACGTCTTGCACAGTTTATTACCCAATAAGGTTTTTAAATGAAACCAGTCTTTTGTAGAACTTCAATGATTCAGTGCTGTAAGTAGGTGACATGATTTGCATTTTGGCCCATGGAATCCGTGCGCCAATTCTAGAAACTGAACTAAAGATATTCAGAAATGCAGTTTATATTTCAAACAGAAGGCCTCTGAATAAGGAGCTGCCAATTCAAAGACATAATTCGAGGAGACGTTTGCACTTCATGCTGATCAGCAAGTTGGCTGTAACCCAGGTCTTGATGGTTTAAACAATGCATGCTTTGAACTTTTCCTACAAAGCTCCCTTGATAGTTCACCCATTTAGGACGTCTGTAACATGTTTACATCTTTTTTTTCGTGAAAATCAAGTGACTGTGGAATAGGATCAAAGTGTCTGCTGGTTTACTTGAAGCCTTCCAATGACCAGTAAGCATTGAAGGTTATCAATTGTTTCAGCTACTCAAATTACAAAATTACAGCTTAAAAGATTTCACTGATATGCATTTTGAGTTTAAACAATATATTCATTATTTATTAGCAGTGTCCTCCTTCCTTCTGGGGGGAGGGAAGTGCTTGAAGTTGCGCTGGAGGCGGCATTGGGCTACCTCTTCCAGCCTGAACAAAAGACAACACTTAAATTGAACCATTCCTACATCCTATTGATACAGCTTGAAATCTGCAAAAATACCCATTGTCCTTCATGGGTGCAATATCTTTAGGACTAACCAAAGAATTGATTTCAAGATCCTTGTTCTAATTTTCAAATCTCTTAATAGCCTCACACCACCCTACCTGCATCAGCTGATACTAGGTTCAAGAAAGAAAGAAATTGCATTTAAATATTACTCTTCGTTCCCTGGTTATGCTTTCATACGTGGGTCCAGGGGCAGCACGGACCCAGCCCACACTGTGATTTGTGCACGCACTAGATCCGTGCAGCACAGCTGGTCTCCAGTCGTCTTGGGTAATCCTTACCACTGGACCAAGACCTAGCTCTGTCAAGCCCGTGTGGTGGCTGGTGTGGAACGGCCACCACACGTTAAAAAAATCCACGCACAGGCATCTTCCACCCTTCAGGATGTAGTTCAGGACCTGGAATATTAGGTCCTTCATTGAAACACCTGTGAACTCATCCCTTTTTGGCGTGGAAACAAGTCATCCTCGATACAAGGAACTGCCCATGATGATGCTTTTAAGGTGAGTGGCAAAAGAACCAAAGACAAAAAAAAATCTTTTTACACAGCTAGTGGTTAGGATCTGGAATGCACTGCCTGCAAGGGTGGTGGAGGCAGACTCAATCTTATCTTTCAAAAGGAAAGTGGATAAGTATATGTAGGAAAAATATTTGCAGGACTACGGGGAAAGAGCAGGAGAGTGGGACTAGCTGAGAGCTGGCATGGGCTCGACTGACAAATGGCCTTCTAACTGTAACCATTCTATAATTCTATGCTGCTCTACTGTCACTGGGTACCTTTTCAGCCAGTACTCCCCTGTAACTCCCTCTGCTTTGTTAACCCACTACCAATTTTAAAAGCTTCCTAAAAACCTCTCTTTTTTCCCCCCCCCCCCCCCAACATTTCTATCATTCCTTTTGTGTCAGTGTCCACTGTTTGCTTGGTCTGGTAAAGTACTCTGTACTACAGAAATATTGTAAACACGAGTAAAATTTTCTCTCACTGGCCAGGGTACAGAGACTTTCCCCTGAGATTATTTAACTAAACACAGACTAATAATTGTCCCAGACCTTCACCTTCCTCCTCCACTGTCGGAAACGCAGTGCTGAGGGAGTGCTACACTGTCGGAGGTGCCGTCTTTCAGATGAGACGTTAAATCGAGGCTCTGTCTGTTCTCTCGTGGGTGTAAAAGATCCCACGGTACCGTTTCGAAAAAGTGCAGGGGAGTTATCCCCAGTGTCCTGTTCAATATTTATCCCTCAATCAATATTCCTAAGCAAACAGATTATCTGGGCATTATCACATTGCTGTTTGTGGGAGCTTGCTGTGTGCAAATTGGCTGCTGCGTTTGCTACATTACCACACGTCAAAAACAAAGTACTTAATTGGCTGTAAAGCACTTTGGGATGTCTGGTGGGCATGAACGGCGCTATATAAATGCAAGTCTGTCTTCCTGCTTCTGTTGTATTGGCAAACCATAGGATGCATTCACCCACTAACTCACCTTTTTTTTCTAATCACACTTTGCATTGATCAAGACTTCAGAAAAAATGCTATTCCATACCATGTAACTTTCAAACAGGAGGAGATGAAGACATTGGATGCTGCTTGACAGAGAGCCAAGGGGCACTCGTCACGTGACCAGGGGGCTAGCCGGCCTGGCAAGGGAGAAGATGGCGGCGGCTATGCCAGCCTCACCGCGCCGCAGTGCACGCCGGTATACTGGAGGGCAGGGCCGGCCCGGCCCGGCGGGCGCGCATGCGCAGATGCAGCGGGAGCGGAGTCAGCGAGCGAGCGCGCGGGCGGGCAGAACGAGCGAGGAGCCGGGGTGACGGGAAAGAATGAGTGGGGCCAAGTCCAGAGAGCACCTCCTGGCCAACGGCGGTTTGAAAGTGTCGACCTGGAGCAAAGTGCTGAAGAGTAACGCGGCCTGGGAGGATAAGGTGAGAGCCGAGTGGGTGGGTGTGTGAGGCAGAGGGGTCCGGGCCTGGAGCAGGAGAAGGCCCGAGCCAGCAGCGCTCTGTGTGAGTGAGTGACACATAACAACCATTGAAGTTATGATGAACCTTTATAAAACACTGCTTCGGCCTCAGCTGGAGTAGTGTGTCCAGTTCTGTGCACTGCACTTTCAGAAGGATGTCAAGGCCTTAGAGAGGGTGCAGAAAAGATGTAAAATAGACATATTTACATTTATATAGCTCTTTTCACGACCACCGCATGTCCCAAAGCACTTTATAGCCAATTAAGTACTTTTCTTTTTAGGAAACACAGCAGCCAATTTAGCACACAGCAAGTTCCCACAAATAGCAATGTGATAATGACCAAATAATCTCTTTTTACTGATGTTGATTGAGGGATAAACATTGGCTAGGACACCGGAGATAACTTCCCTGCTCTTCTTTGAAATAGTGCCATAGGATCTTTTATATTCACCTGAGATGATAGACAGAGTCTCAGTGTAACGTCTCATCCGACTCCAGATGACACTGGAGTGTCGGCCTGGATATTTGTGCTCAAGTCTCTGGAGTGGGGACATAAACCCACAACCTTCAAAAGTGAGGGTCCGACCCGCTGAGCCGCGATTCACACATTTGCGAGAATGGTTCCAGGGATGAGGGACTCATCATCATAGGCAGTTCCTCGAAATCGAGGAAGACCTGCTTCCACACTCAAAGTGAGTTCTCAGGTGACTGTACAGTCCAATACGGGAATTACAGTCTCTGTCATAGGTGGGACAGACAGTCATTGAAGGAAAAGGTGTGGTGGAGAGTCTGGTTTGCCGCACGCTCCTTCCGCTGCCTGTGCTTGTTTTCTGCGTGCTCTTGGTAACAAGACTCGAGGTGCTCAGCGCCCTTCCGGATGCTCTTCCTCCACTTAGGGTGGTCTTTGGCCAGGGATTCCCAGGTGTCGGTGGAGATGTTGCACTTTATCAAGAAGGCTTTGAGGGTGTTCTTGAAATGTTTCCTCTGCCCACCTGGGGATCACTTGCCGTGTAGGAGTTCTGAGTAGAGCGCTTGCTTAGGGAGTTTTGTGTCGGGCATGCCGACGAATTGGCCCGCCCAACAGAGCTGGTCGAGTGTGGTCAGTGCTTCAATGCTGGGGATGTTGGCCTGATCGTGAACACTGACGTTGGTGCGTCTGTCCTCCCAAGGGATTTGCAGGATCTTGCGAAAACAGCGTTGGTGTTATTTCTCCAGCGATTTGAGGTGTCTACTGTATATGGTCCACGTCTCTGAGCCATATAGGAAGGCGGGTATCACTGCAGCCCTGTAGACCATAAACTTGATGCCAGATTTGAGGTCCTGGTCTTCGAACACTCTCTTCCTCAGGCGACCAAAGGCTGCGTTGGCGCACTGGAGGCAGTGTTGGACCTCGTCGTCGATGTCTGCCCTTGCTGTTAGTAGGCTCCTGACTGCAGTTACATGGATAGACTGGAGAAGCTGGGGCTGTTCTCCTTGGAGCAGAGAAGATTGAGAGGAGATTTGCTAGAGACGTTCAAAATCTAGACATAGTAGATAGAGAGAAACTGTTCCCATTAGTGGAAGGGTCGAGAACCAGAGGATAAGGGTTTAAGGTGATTGGCAGAAGAACCAAAGGCGACATGAGGAAAAACTTTTTAACGCAGCGCGTGGTTATGATCTAGAATGCACTGTCTGAGAGGGTGATGGAGGCAGATTCAATCGTGGCTTTCAAAAGGGAGTTGGATAAGTACCTGAAGGACAAAAATTGATAGGGCTACGTGGGAGTGGGACGAGCTAAGGTGCTCTTGCATAGAGCCGGTGTGGGCTCGATAGGCCAAATGGCTGCCTTCTGTGCTGTTCTGTGATTCTATTTGAGGGCAGTCAATGCTGTCATCCTCATTTCAGCAGTGTCCTCCTTCTGGGGGCACAGAAGTGCTTGAAGTTGGACCTATACTCTCTGTAGTTTTGAAGAATGAGAGATGATCTCAATGAAGCATATAAGATTCTGACGGGGATTGACAGGATAGATGCTGAGAGATTGTTTTCCCTGGCTGGAGAGTCTAGAACTAGGGGGCATTGTCTCAGGATAAGGGATCGGCCATTTGGGGCCAAGATGAGGAGGAATTTTTTCACTCAGAGGGTTGTGAATCTTTGGAATTCTCTACCCTAGAGGGCTGTGGTTGCTGAATCGTTAAGTCGAGGCTGAGATAGATAGATTTTTGGACTCTATGGGGATCGGGCGGGAAATTGTTGAGGTCGAAGATCAGCTATGATCTTATTGAATGGCGGAGCAGGCTCAAGGGGCTGTATGGCCTACTCCTATTTCTTATGTTCTTATGACATTGTTCTGGAGGCATTCCGCTACTCCCATCAGCCTGAACAAAAGACAACACTTACCAGTAATTGAACCATTCCTAAATCTAATTGGCATAGTTTGGAATCTGCAAAAATACCCATTGTCCTTCGTGTGTGCACTATTTTTGGTTAGTCCTAAAAAATTGATTCAGATCCTTGTACTCATTTTCAAATCTCTTAATAGCCTCACACTACCCTATCTGCCTCAATTTAAATAAATTTTCATTCTATGGCCTTTGGAAAACCTCCTAGAACTACACTGCAGGAGGATATCCCCTTCCAAACTTGAGCTGTTTAGGAAAAAGCCTTTTTTTTTTAGCCACACGACACACGGGTGAGATACTGCAAGTTACAGGTCTGTCACTTGTGACAGCAACTTGAGATACTGAATCAAGAGCATCACACAAGTTAAAGAGTATTGGCTTAAGTGCAAATTATTCTTGTAGTGTATTGGTACCAATAGGCTGAACGTGTCCAGTAACAACTTTGTCAAAGCTGAGAATGTCTGTAATAATCATAAATTATAATACAATTGGTTTATAAATTATAATACAATGGGAAGCATGTTAAATGGCTGCCATTTTCATGAAAATGTATTTGGTAAAGTTCTGTTGCTTCCTTATAAATGGACGTTGATCAGGAATTGAAATACCCTGTACCTCAAATTTCAGAGATTTGGAGATTAAAAGGGACTATCAACGTGTTGTAACCAAAGAGCAATTTGCAAATAAAGGAAAAGAAGGTTTGTGTTAAATCTACAGTGTAGTAGTTCTGTAAAGGTTTACCTGAATTATTTTTTATAAGGACGTGAAGCTTATCACAAAGAAATGACTATTATGAAAAATTGAAGCGTTTAATCTATATGTGTATATAGCTTTACGCATCAGTATGCACATCAAACGCTGATGATACCCCAAGTGTGAAAATGATGGTTGTTAAGCAATGTTGCTCATAGTGAGCGGACAGTTTAGGACTCCCGATGAAAGTTCTGATGAAGGGTACACGTCTGAAAAATCAAAACCTCTCTTCTCTTTACAGATGCTATTCCAACATTGTTATTTCAGTTTAGATCTTTTATTGAAACAGAATTTGATTGGAAGTGGTTAGTTAATAAGTTAGAATTAAGGTTTTGAGTAGTGTGGTGTAACTGTCATAAGAACATAAGAAATAGGAGCAGGAGTAGGCCATACAGCCCCTCGAGCCTGCTCCGCCATTCAATAAGATGATGGCTGATCTGATCATGGATTCAGCTCCACTTCCCCGCCCGCTCCCCATAACCCCTTATCCCTTTATCGTTTAAGAAACTGTCTATTTCTGTCTTAAATTTATTCAATGTCCCACCTTCCACAGCTCTCTGAGGCAGCGGATTCCACAGATTTACAACCCTCAGAGAAGAAATTTCTCCTCACCTCTCTTTTAAATGGGCGGCCCCTTATTCTAAGATCATGTCCTCTAGCTCTAGTCTCCCCCCATCAATGGAAACATCCTCTTGTTAAGCCCCCTCATAATCTTATACGTTTCGATAAGATCACCTCTCATTCTTCTGAACTCCAATGAGTAGAGGCCCAAACCTACTCAATCTTTCCTCATAAGTCAACCCCCTCATCCCCGGAATCAACCTAGTGAACCTTCTCTGAACTGCCTCCAAAGCAAGTATATCCTTTCGTAAATATGGAAACCAAAACTGCACGCATTATTCCAGGTGTGGCCTCACCAATACCTTATATAGCTGTGGCAAGACTTCCCTGCTTTTATACTCCATCCCCTTTGCATGTCCTTTCATAAAAATGAGAAATTTGAAGTGACTATTAAAAATAATTAGATGCAGCAGGGATAAGAGATAACCACTATAGATTTGTAAGCTTCAACTGCAGTACTTCTGAAATGTCAGTCGGTAGACTATGTCTGAGACAGTAGGAGTGTATGTAAACACTGTGATATGATAGAAAATGAAAGGTAGCTGATTAGCCACAAGATGTACGTTATATCCATCTTGTGGAATATAAATTCTATCATAGAATTATAGTATAGAAGGAGGCCATTTGACCCATTGTGTCTGTGTATCCTATGAATTTTCATTATGTATTCTGTTTACGCCATGTTTTATAAGTAATTAAATGACCAAATGAATTGATGATTATTTTATATACAAACTATGCTAAGAATAGAAAGAACTTGCATTTATATTGATGTGATTCAAACATTGGTTTCAGTACTGTTGTAGAAAAATGTTTTTACTGTGCCAACTCTCAAATACAATTCCATCTCAGTGAAATGGGAAATATTTTTAAGGAAATAATGCCGTTCCATGTGAAATAATGCACAAGTAATTAAACGTGCCTATGACTTATGAAAGAAAGACTTGGGTTTATATAGCACCTTTCACGACCATTGAACGCCTCAAGCGCTTTACAGCCAATAAAGTACTTTTGAAGTGTCGTCACTGTTGTAATGTAGGAAATGCGGCAGCCAATTTGCGCACAGCAAGCTCACACAAACAGCAAGGTGATAATGACCAGATAATCTGTTTTTCAGTGATTTTGATTGAGGGATAAATATTAGCCACAACACTGGGATAACTCACCTGCTCTTCTTCAAAATAATGCCATGTGATTTTTTACTTCCAACTGAGAGAGCAGACGTTTAACGTCTCATCCGAAAGACATCATCTCTGACAGTGCAACACTCTCTCAGGACTGCACTGGAGATCCGCCTAGATTTTTATGCTCAAGTCTGGAGTGGGCCTTTAACCCACAACCTTCTGACTCGGAGGCGAGGGTGCTACCCACTGAGCCACTACTGACATGAATGCTAGATGGATGCCTTGATTTATTTCGCGTGATATTGAGTGTTGTGAAGGGGTGTGGGCCTACAAAGGCAAGTGACTTGTCACACAACTGAGTAAAACAAATCACATAAATGGTGCAGTCTTGAGAATTACTTTTATGCTGTTATGACAACAGAAGATTTTAAGATTGTGTGACTGAATTTTAGTCAAGTGCAGCTTATGATTTAGTATTATGAGAGATCTGTATAAATGTGACAGTTCCTGTACAATAAAAAATAGTCATGCAAGATCAGCTCATTTACACTTGAGAAAGTTATTTTCTGATCATTAATTTAAATAGAAGCGATAAATTTAGGTAGAAGCCCGGTTTGATTACATAAACTGCCTGACTCTACAACATATTACAAGTGACATCGAGTTATTTTTCCAAAGGTCTCAGAATTCCAAGTAGATTGAAAGAATTTCTGAAATGTCTGTTTTCTGAACCTGCCTCTCAATGTTTGTCTTAAGAGTCCTCTCTTGAACCATAGAAATTTACAGCACGGTAGAAGGCCATTTCGGTCCATGCCGGCCAACAAGAGACTATCCAGCTCTAGGTCCGTAACCCTGCAGGTTATGGCATTTCAAGTGCACATCCAAGCACTTTTTAAATGTGGAGGATTTCTGCCTCTACCACCCTTTCTGGCAGTGAGTTCCAGACCCCCACCACACTCTGTGTGAAAACATTTCCCCTCAAATCCCCTCTAAACCATCTACAATTACTTTAAATTTATGCCCCCTGGTTGTTGACCCCTCTGCTAAGGGAGATAAGCCCTTTTTATCCACTATATCTAGGCCCCTTATAATTTTATATACCTCAATGAGATCTCCCCTCAGCCGCCTCTGTCCCAAGGAAAACAAACCCAGCCTGTCCAATCTGTCCTCATAGCTAAGATTCTCCTCAAAGCTAAGATTCTCCACTCCCGGCAAAATCCTTGTAAGTCTCCTCTGTACCCTCTCCAGTGCAATCACGTCCTTCCTGTAATGCGGTGACCAGAACTGCTGCAGTACTCCAGCTGTGGCCTAACCAGTGTTTTATACAGTTCAAGCATAACCCCCCCCCCCCCACCCCCGCTCTTGTATTCGATGCCTTAGCTAATAAAGGCAAGCATTCCGTTTGCCTTCTTAACCACCTTCTCTACCTGGCCTGCTACTTTCAGGGATCTGTGGACATGCATTCCATGGTCCTTTTATTCCTCTACACATCTGTGTCCTGCCATTTAGTATAGCCAGTCTTGTTTTGTAGAAAAGTTTGAGCTTTGCTAGCATTTTTACTATTACACACTAATTGTTACCCTATTGTCGTCGGCCTTTATCTATCTAAAGGTCTTGTGCCATCCCTCACGCGTAGTTATCACACTTGGTTGCAGAGAGGAAGCCAAATTGCTGAAATTTACACTGCCCTCTGGTTAACCTCAGTTTCCCAGTAGTTATAATTGGCTGTATTTCCCTATTTAAAGCAGTAATCTTAGTGACACAGCAGTTCAGCAACCAAAAACCACAATCCTGCTCCAGACCCAAGACAACTTGTAAAGTGCCGTCACTTGTGTGTTGGTCCAAACGAGCTTTCAATGACCACAACATTGGACAAAGGACCTATCTACACCACTTCCCTACAAAAAGTACCTCAGCTGAAGTATTGTGTTCAATTCTGGGCACCACACTTTAAGAGGGATGTCAAGGCCTTAGAGAGGGTGCAGAAGAGGTTTACTAGAATGGTACCATGGATGAGGGACTTGAGTTATGTGAAGCGACTGGAGAAACTGAGGTTGGTCTCCTTGGGGCATAGAAGTTTAAGATGAGATTTGATAGAGGTGTTCAAAATCATGAACGGTTTGATAGAACAAATAAGGAGAAACTGTTTCCAGTGGCAGAAAGGTCGGTAACCAGACGACACAGATTTTAAGGTGATAGGCAAAAGAACTAGAGGCAACATGATGATTTTTTGTTTTACACAGCGAGTTGTTATGATCTGGAATGCACTGCCTGAAAGCAGATTCAATAATAACTTTCAATTTTAGGGCTACGGCAACAGAGTGGGACTAATTGGGTAGCTCTTTCAAAGAGCCGGCACAGGCACGATGGGCCGAATGGCGGCCTCCTGTGCTGTATCATTCTATGATTCTAAGTACCTGAGGAATACTCTTGGAGAGATAGTTCAGGTTACCAACTAAATATTTTTACCATTCTCTGGGCCTCAGACTCTGCATCCCTGATTTTCATCACTCCACCTATGGCTGTGCAATGCGTTGCCTCAGTCCTAAGTGCTGGAGTTCCCTCCCTAAACCTCTCCACCTCTCTGCTCCTTTAAGACGCTCCTTAAACACCTATCTTTTTAACCAGGCATTTGGTCACTTGTGACATTATCTCCTTATGTGGCATGCTGTAAAATGTTGTCTGATTACACTCCAGTGAAGCGCCTTGCAATGTTTTACTACGTTAAAGGCACTATATAAATGCAAGTTGTTTGTTAAAAGTGCTATATAAATGCAAGTTGTTGTAAACAACACCATGGCAGATTTTTAGGTATTGTTTAAAAATGGGGAGGCTGCGCTGAAGATATCTAGTAATAGTTAAAGAGCAATCCATGGGGTGGTACCAAGGTATTTCATGTTTTCTACCCTAACTCTGGCAACTCTAATGGCATCAAGGATTTCAAGTTTGAAGAAAAACAACTTTTTGGGAACTGGATAGTATAGTCAGTGGGATCTGGGAAGCAAAGGAAACAGTTAAGTAATCATGTTTAAAGTTTAAAAAAAAGATTTGAATGCATTGATTTGGTTTTATTAGTTACAGATTAAATAAAATAAAGTTTAAACTAGAGAAAACACTGGGGAGCGGCAGACAGGAGCAAGTAATTTAAATATGTATTGGATTGTAAAGGGTTAATGCTACAAATAGAGGACAGTTGTGAAACCTGAGCTAGCTTTATTGCTGTAATAGGCTTGGAGTCAGCATTACTATGTAGTCCACATTGTGATACGTGTGCGCACTAGCTCCATGCAGCAGAGCAGGTCTCCAGTCGTCTTGGTTAACCCTTGCCCTGGGCCAAGACCAAGCTCTGTCAAGCCCTGTCAAGCCCGTGTGGTGGTTGGTGTGCAACGGCCGCCACACGCTAAAAAATCCACGCACAGGCATCTTCCACCCTTCAGTATGCAGCACGGGACCTGGAATATTAGGTCCTTCATTGAAACACCTGTGAACTCACTGAACTCATCCCTTTTTGGCGAAACAAATCATCCTCGATTCGAGAGATTGCCTAAGAGAAGAATAGGCTGGAAACTTTATATTCAAAAAATAAACCCAGTGAGATAGAAATTTCCCTGGACCAGCCAGCGATATAAAGGTTGACCTAATCATTGCAGTATTTGTCCCAGATTTATTGGTTTCCACTAATAAGTCCCAGGTTTCGTACCTAATCAGTTTTCCTTGACTTTCACCCAAAAACTGACACTCAGAAAATCGCACGGTTTACCAACATCACTCAATTCTTTTCTATGTCTCATAACCAACGAAATGCAAAAAGTCACAGAAGTATTTTGTGTAACACGTATTCATGCTCACCTGGAATAAAAATAATCTTGTGAAATTTAAATTGAGCTGAAGAAAAACCCTACTTGTGCAGACAGTAATTATCTATTTAGCCTTTTGTGTTTTACACAGACTACAGATTGAAATCCAAATTGCTGGCACATGAGTTTGGAATTGGAAGATAAATTCTAAAATGTCCTAGTCTTGGCTCACAGATTCCACATCTCTGGGTTTGTTGGAGAGCAGGAGTTTCCTGATGCCTGCAAACCAGTTAGGGACGTTCTTTGCTGAATACTGTACACATATTAAACCATGTAGATGAGGTAAAATGTATCTTTTTTTAATGCACGGTACATGATGTACAGCATATTTTTGTAATAGGATGCACAGCACTGCTTTTAACTAGGGAGTTGGATACTACTGAGCAACTAAATCCTGAGATTAGAGATTACTGCTTGAAAAGCTAGCACATCAATTTGAGAAATAGGACCATGTGCATAAATCAGGAGGGTTGTGTTCAGCTGCAAGGTTTAAATTGTCGAGGATTTCCACCCAGCTGTGTGCTGTACAAGTGCATTTTCACTGTGGTACAAAAGTGTGTGCTGTACATTCAGACAAGATTCCGTTACTATATAATTTCTGATTTGTTGCACATTTCTATCAAAATATCCTTTGAAAAGTTGGTCTTGAAGTGAAGCTTATTGGAATTAACGGATTCTTCGCTGATGATAATCCTTTTACGAGTTGCTTTATAAGAGTGGTGGACTGTGAATTGCAGAGAAGTTAATTGAATTTTCTTTCTCCCTCTTTACAGGATGAATTTCTAGATGTGATCTACTGGATTCGGCAAATAATTGCAATTATTTTAGGTGTTATCTGGGGAGTTGTTCCACTTAAAGGATTCTTGGGAATAGCAATGTAAGTCTTGTTGCTGTTCATGTTGTGTTCCTTTATTAATGAAATGGGAGTCAAATATTTACAATTGAGTCAGATTTATTTTGTGGATTTCCAATTCACCATCCTTATTAACTAATTTCAGTTCAATGGGATTTGCTTTTGATTTTTTTTTAAATTATCCTGTAAATTATTCCAACCCCCCCCCCGGAAATTAATTTTTAATTTATTCATTCACGGGATGTAGCGTCGCTGGCAAGGCCAGAATTTATTGCCCAGCCTTAATCGTCCTTCAGAAGGTGGTGATGAGCCACCTTATACAACTGAGTGGCTTGCGAGGGCAGTTAAGAGTCAACCACATTGCTGTGGGTCTGGAGTTACATTATAGGCCAGACCGGGTAAGGACGGCAGATTTCCTTCCCTGAAGGACATTAGTGAAGCAGATGGGTTTTTACGGCAATCCGGTAGTTCCATGGTACTAGCTTTTTAAAAAAAATTCCATGTGACATTCCCCAACTACTGTTCGCTTTAATTTTTTTCCGTGCGTGGTTCCTTTAACTGTGCCTGTGCGGTTTCTTGCATTGAAAAGCTGGTGAGCAACCTACGCGGGGCCTCCAGACCCCTGCCCAGCTGAACAGGAACGTTGTCCTCAACCAATTGGGAAGGAAGCCAATTGGTGATTGGCTACGATGCTATACCAATTCTGCTCAAGCCAAACACTACGAACTGGGGGAAGTCTTGAATCAGTAACAGTCCCCCTCCCATCCTCCGCACCCCAATTTTCTGGCATTTCATTTTCCCATCCCCAGTCAGGATTTTGAGTCAGGTCAGCATCGGTCTCGTTATCTACAAAATATGCCATTTCTCTCGTGCATTGTACATTGGGTTGTACTATCCAAACTGAGGATGGTTCTGTCTGTGTGTTAGCCGCATGAAATAGATAAAACACCGGGTCGGACAACATTGTAAACAATTAAAAACCCATATTTTGGCCTTTCCTATGTTTTACTTGTCAACTGAAGTCAAGGCTCACATAATTCCAGTTAATTTCCACGCAGCAGAAAGACACAAACACATATATCCAGTGGTCCTGGCTTCATTTCAAGCCCATCCACAAAGAGCATTGTGGTCTTCGGGGTTTCAGCCCAGCTTTATAACAGAAGGCCAAGTAAAGCAGTTGTCAAGAACACCGAGACTGTTGAGAGGAAGTCTGCTTGATACACATATTTCTGTATTGACTTGTCTGCCAATAATCTGCTGTTCTGAGTCATTCAGTTCCAGTTCAGAGTGTAATTGCAAGGAGAGTAGCATTGTCTTCAGGAATATGATAAATTTTGCAATGATAGGTGCTACTGTGTTGTGCTTTCTCTGTCTAAAAGCATGCGGTTTTGGAGTAAATTATCTGAGTGCTCTGATGGCTCATTTGGTACAGTTTCTGAAGGTGCCAGTCGATTTCCTCTCAGCGCTAATCTCAGAGAGGGCGGAAAGAGGAGCACTCGAATCGTCCTTGGCATGCCTGGCCTAGGAGGGAGAAAAATCAGCCATACTGCTATCCAAAAACCACTGCTGGGAAGTGTTTGTGGATGGGTGAGGACAAGATTGCAAATGGAAGTAGTGTCCCCCATGATAGATTAGTTTGATACTCGTTGTCTAGATTCACACATGGAAAAATGGCTGCTTGGGTAGCGTTGGGGGGTGCGGGGTCAACGGTCCTGCTAAGTTGCTCAGCTGTCCGGAGGACTGGCTTTTCAAATGGGAGACATTGCGCATGTGCTAAATTTTGAATGGTCTATACCGCCCATTAATTGGGACCGTGCATTAACGGATCAGTTTGTGAGAGAAACAGTTAATTTGTGATTATTAAATAATACAACTGCTTCTTTGTTGTTTAGTTTATATAGTCTTTGTGTGTTGGGCAGCTGTGTAAATGCTGTCTGGGTTTTCTGTTTCCAGATTTTGTCTGATCAATGCTGGGGTCCTGTACCTCTACTTTAGCAGCTTCCAGCAAGTAGACGAGGAGGAGTACGGCGGAACATGGGAACTAACAAAAGAGGGATTCATGACATCTTTTGCATTGTTTTTGGTAACAGATTTCTTTTATACTTTGGAAAAACTAAATTTCAATACTTCAGTTGTATCCTCCCCACATGTGGAATGACACATGGACTCAAGCGGCTTGACTCCTGCGTTCACTTGTATAAAAGGCACGCTGCGACTATTAGTGGCTGTTGAGCAGTTTCTAAATCCATTAGGCTTTATACACTGAAAGGAAATAGATGTATGATGCACTGTGGTTCAAAAGTGCAATTTATTTGGGAAATCCCTATCTTCTGTGTACAATCGAATAGCTCAATATTACTGGAAGGGCTTTGAGTAGGTCATTCATGGTGGCTGCACTGTAGTACGTAGATAAATAACAGATCAGCATTTGAAGGGTAGAGACTGACAATTAATTGGGCTATAAAACTATCCACTTAATGTATTACTCTATTTCTGTACATAAAAGAGCGGTTTGCCAGAGAAGCTAATAAAGGAATTGATGAAGAGTGTGTTTACTTTTTTTTTTAAACTGAGCTGTGCTAAAGAGTTGAAGTAAGTTGGTTTAAACTATTGGTTGGGTTTCCAGTCACACCTAGGTATGGGAAGGAAGGCTGCAACTGCATACCTGCTTTTTGCTGGCTTAGAATGGCATCGACTGGGCCTGTATTCACTGGAGTTTAGAAGAATGAAAGGGGATCTCATAGAAACATATAAAATTCTGACAGGACTGGACAGGTTAGATGCAGGAAGAATGTTCCCGATGTTTGGGAAGTCTAGAACCAGGGGACACAGTCTAAGGATAAGGGGTAAGCCATTTAGGACCGAGATGAGGAGAAACTTCTTCACTCAGAGTTGTTAACCTGTGGAATTCTGTACCGCAGAGAGTTGTTGATGCCAGTTCGTTGGATATATTCAAGAGGGAGTTAGATATGGTCCTTACGGCCAAAGGGATCAAGGGGTACGGAGAGAAAGCAGGAAAGGGGTACTGAGGTTGAATGATCAGCCATGACCTTATTGAATGGTGGTGCAGGCTCGAAGGGCCGAATGGGCTACTCCTGCACCTATTTTCTATGTTTCTATGAGAGGCTTGGGAGCAGATTATCTGTGGGATGTATTAGCTGGGGAGTTGTGTGTGACTGCAGTGAGTGGTTGCGGAGTGGGGGGGGAGGGTGGCACGAGGGATGGTGGGAGTATCTGGTTATGTTCCAGTTACAGAAATGTGGAGCAGCCAAAATAGAAATGGCACCTACCAGGAAGTGTTTTCTTTAAAAGTCAGCTTCAAGATTGAGAGCTCACCTGTTGTCTTAGTGAGGAAAAGTGGCACATAGTGCAGCACTTGATTATAGACACCAAATGATTCCTGCTTTGATCCTCTGTGGCTCAGTGTTAGCACTCTCGCCTCAGAGTCCCAAGATTGAGGGCTCAAGTCCCACCAGAAACCCAAGCACATAACCCAGGTTGACATTACAGTGCAGTACTGAGGGAGTGCTGCACTATCAGAGCTGTTATCTTTTGGATGAGACATTAAATCAAGGCCTTTTAGATGTACATATAAGGTCCCATGGCACTATTGAAAGAAGAGCAGGGGCGTTCTCCCTGGCCAATATTTACCACTCAACTAATATGAAAAAAAATCTGGTCATTATTTATTTTCTGTTTGTGGAAGCTTGCAGTGTGAAAATGAGCAGTTTCCAACCACAGGAACTACATTTCAAAAAAAGCATTGGCTGTAAAGCGCTTTGCGCCATCCTGAGGCTATGAAAGACGCTATATAATGCAAGTTCTTCCAGACATCGGGGATAACTCCCCTGCTTTTCTTCGAAATAGTGCCATGGATCTTTTACATCGACCGAAGAGGGCAGACGGGGCCTCGGTTTAAGGTCTCATCCGAAAGACAGCACCTCCGACAGTTCAGCCTAGATTTATGTGCTCAAGTTCCTGGAGTGGGACTTGAACCCACACCCTTCTGACTCAGAGGCAAGAGTGCTACCCACTGAGCCATGCCTGACACTGTTAACCTGTTAACACTCACTGTACTGTCTTCGCTGACAGATGAAGCATTGCTTGACTAGGTTACATACTGGAGTGTTGTTGGCATTTGCAAAATTACACTCCAGCATGAGTCGGCGCATTCAGGATATGAGAGGGTGGAACGCCCAAATGCAGGTTAAAATGCTTTTTTAAAAAAATTCTAAAACTCCATTGCTGTTTGTTCATATTATATCTAAATGTTGACGTAAAAATAACTTGGTGCTACCTGAGTAAATTTCTTTTATCTAGGTCTGTCATAGGCTTTTGTGAGTGATTACATTAACTGACTATTCTGTTTTCAGCTGTAGCTTGTTTAATTTTCACCTTTGATTTTATTCCAGGTTGTTTGGATAATCTTTTACACTGCAATTCACTTTGATTAAAAGTTGAGAACTGCTGTCCGTTCCTGCCAAGTTTTAAATTGCGAAAGGAGAGGAATCGAAACACTTTACTGGGTTTACATTATTAAAAAAACTAGTTCAGAATCTTTTGTACCATCAAATTACGGGACCTGTGAAGAAACCTTGGGATATCTTGCTGGAAGCAGTATTCCCACTGAGGCGGTTTTAATGTCTGCAATAATATATGGAACATCCCAGGAATCTTACCAGACATGGATCTCTTTGGCTGCGACTGTTTTAAGAGCTCCAGCAGCATTGAAGTCTGACACCAACCATATCAAAGTGCAGCTTCCCAGTGTCATGCCCTGTAATGTCGCTACTCTAGTCGTTAGTATCTGTTTTAATTTAACTAATGTAAATGACCTGTAGAATTGGAGATGAAACGTTGATTTTTGACTTGTACATCTTTCAGAGTTTGTATTTCAGACTTTATAATGGAAAATGATTGCACCCTTGGTAGCATTAAACTTACAAACCAAGACTGTTTTGTACCTGCTTTAAAAGTCGAAGTGCTTCAGCCAGCGTTTCAAAATTTCACTCATCCGGTAAGGTTCCGATGTTTCGCAGATGAACTGCCAGGTTCGCAGTTTCTCGTACCGGCTCCTACTCTTGTCTTCCTCCTTTTATTCTTTTAGTACTGATATATGTATCTGATTACATGGATAGATGTCAAACACTTTGATGCTCTGGTGTACAGTATTTCCAAAGCTTTGAGACCACCTCTGCTCCCAAAATATATGCGAACATCGACGGACAGGGCAAGACCGACTCTCTGGTCTATCCAGCCTGTCCCACACAATTGTGATGCCTTGTGCCTCACAATATATACGCCTCCAACAACCCCCCCCCCCCCCCCCCCCTCCCCAACACCCAAAAACCTTGTGACCTCTTGGGAAAACCAGATTTTAAAAACCCAGGCCAATTTGGGCGGGGAAAATCTGAAATTCCTTTCCGACCCCTCCTAGGCTAGAAGCCAGCCCAGGAGATCACTCTGGCCCTGAGAATTCCCTGCAGTTCCTGCCTTTTGTAAGAGGTGATCTCTGCCCCAGCCAGAAACCGGTCTGGCTCTCGCTTGAAGGAATTCAGCGAATTGGTGTCCACCGCACGAGACGGCAGCCTGTTCCAGAGGTCCGCTATTCTCTGGGGAAAGAACCATTTCCTGACATCTAACCTAGATCTGGCCTTACACAACTTAACATTGTGACCCCTGGCCTTACACAACTTAACATTGTGACCCCTGGCCTTACACAACTTAACATTGTGACCCCTTGTCCCTCCCCATTGGAACAAACTCTCGACTTGCACAATCTATTCCCTTCATCATCTTATAAACCTCAATCAGATCGGCCCCGACATCTGTGCTTCTCTAAAGTGTAGAGTCCCAGTTCTTTAAGCTTACCTCGATAACTAAATATATTTTTAATACGTTTAAGTGGACTGCAAAACTTTAGGAATGAGGCACTGAAGTGGGACCAGTAGGTATGCAATGTGTGTGATCTACTAGATAGTGTTTTTGATGAAGGCCAGTGTAGTAAGTGCTCTACCTGCATATGAAAATAGAAGTGACCTCAATTAGCAGTATTAAAATGTCATTTAAATAATCTTATAAAATCACAGCTATGTATCTAAATGTTCAAATGCTGCTCAGCACCTGGGTGTCTAACTACAGTCAGTATTCTCTTGCTCTGACCATTTTTGTCCTTTATAAAATCTGTGGGTCTCCAGGCTGTGTTTCAAACTGACTTTAGGTTTTGCTAGCAGTCACTAAAAAAACTTTCCTCTAGTTTTTTTTAGTTTGATGCACAGCTAAAATAGTTAGTAATTTTAAAATGATCTAGAGATATTTTTTAGCCTGATGGACAAGATGTGGATGGATGTTCGAGGACTGACCGTGTGAAGAAGGGAAACATTTAGTTTGGGCAGCAGAACTGGAAACTCTTCTGGGTTGTGCTCTGTAAATGGTGTCCATGTTCACCACTGATCTCTGCTGTGGCGGCACTGCTGAATGCAGTGTGCAGGAAGTAGATGTTTCACTGTGCATTTGAGTTTAAGCAGACTCCTGTTGAGTTGGAGTTGGAGCTGTAATAGTCATCTGAGCTGTCTTACTCTCATTGGGTACATTTCAGCAATTCTGTGTGGCACTGTGTGTGTTAGGGAGCGCCATTTTAGGGAGGGGAGGGCAGCCATATCCCTTAAGGAGAACTTAGCCCCTGGTTCAGTGTGGTGGAACCATGCTGATCACTACTGTAGAGGCGTTGCAAAAACGAGTGTGGAAATATTCCATTCAATTTAAAGATGTTCTTGCACATTGTATCCTGTCTTAAGCATGAACATAGTGTACATATCAAAATAAAAATACGATTTACTTTGATTACGTGATTCTATTGTGAAAAATCTATTTTACAGATGTTTAGCTGGTGGTGATACAGTCTGCTTTACTGCCTGAAACTACTGATTATCTTGCATTATTGCAAGTAAGCAAAGACGTGATCGGAATGCAAAGATTGTCTGATCCTCCTTACGTGTGATGTTTTTTATTCTGTGGCCATGTTTCTATGAAGTGTCACATTAGTTTGGTGCCATTCTTGCCTCTGTTTGAAGTTTGAAGGTTCACGTACCATTATAGAAGTGAATTATATAATCTAGGTTGGCACCAATGTAATACAGAGAGAATGCTGCGTTGTTGAAGAGGCCATCCTTCAGATGAGTTATGAAAACAAGGCCAATCTGCCTGTTCAGGTTGATGTAAAAGATCCAATGCCACAGTTTGTTGAAGAGCAGGGAGTTCTGCTGGTGACCAGACCAACATGCCTTCCTCAACCAACATCACCAGAACTGATGGACACCTTTCAAACAAAATATCATTTGCTGTTTGTGGGACCTTGCTTTGTACAAATTGGTTGCTACAATTGCCTATGTAACATTGTCTGCACTCTAAGTAACTAATTGGATGTGAAGTTATATGGGACATCCCGAGGACATGATAATGTGCTATATTTTCTTCTCTTTCTTTATCTCTCTCTTGTTTGTTCCGCATTGTTACACTTCTAAGGAAACGATTGACTGGTCAGTTCTAAATTGCATTGCTTTGTTCATGCACCAAAACAGTCCTGGCAGCGCTGATAAAGGGGAATGTTGCTTGAGGGAATAATAGTTCCCTAGGGAAAGAAAGGGAGCAGGAGAGCAATTCTAATATTTTGATACAGGTTGGATTTCCCTTATTCGGCACCACCCCTCGTCCGGCATGATTCTGGCGGCCGGAGGCGCATGCACAGAACGTGGCCGACCTCCACCCCGACTTTGGGGCCGTGCCGTCACTGGGGCCACCAAGTGCCCGCCAACACTTCAGGCCTGCCTGGGGCGCCAACCACCTTCCCCCACCGCCATTCGCCAACCTCGAGCCGCTGACCTCCCCTCATCTGGCAAAATTCCTTATTCGGCACAGGTCAGGTCCCAAGGGTGCCGGATAAAGGAGGTTCAACCTGTATAATGAAATGTCACAACACTAGCAATATTAATCCAGGATGAAAATAAGAAAATATGTAAAATGGCGAATTGGCTATTAAAACCAAATCTGACACGTGCGCTAATGCCATCGTAAGAGTTCTTTTTATTATATGTAATGAAAATATTTCTTTGTTAAAGCTAAAAATGTTACCCAATTCAGTAACCTTTCGACCATTGCGACTACACCCTGGTCTCGGGATTAGCTGCAGAGCAATGCTGATACAGCCTTAGACGCTAACTCCTACCCAAAAGGCTGATGAATGAACTTTGAACAGCTGCATGTTACTTAACAAAGGTTACCCCTCTTCTTCTTCCACCCATCTACTCTGAAGGCAAAAGTGGATTGAAATGTATTCATTTGTGCCACGGTCCCATGAGTCAGTCTTTTCACCCAATCAGATTCTGAAGATTACAGTCTTAAATCTGTATTTTGAGCTTGAATAGATAATTTCATTTTGGTTAACAAGAACAGAAATTAGCGCTGCCAGTTTAAAGAGGAAGCATATTTCTACTAAATACTCATTAGCTGTGTTATCTGGCAGTCTGTTCCACATATCCCCAAATCCATTAGTGGGAGTTGGGGGAAGAGATCGTTATAGAATTATAGAATGGTTACGGCTTTCTGCAAGAGCACTTCAGCTAGTCCCACTTCCCCACCCTTTTCCCCGTAGTTTTTTTTTTCCCCTTCAGGTAGTTATTCAATTTTCTTTTGAAAGCCACGATTGAATCTGCTGCCTTCACCCTTTCAGGCAGTGCATTCCAGATCCTAACCACTCGCTGCATAAAAAAGGTTTTCGTCATGTCGCCTTTGGTTCTTTTGCCACTTTTAATCTGAGTCCTCTGGTTCTCGACCCTTCCGCCAATGAGAACGGTTTCTCTCTATCTACTCTGTCTAGACCCCTCATGATTTTAATCTCTAGTCTTGCTTGAAGTTGGTTAATACAAGACTTGCTAATCTCAGCTCAGAGTCAAAGTTAAATAGCCCACTTGCGTCTACATAATACGTCCTTTTAGCAGTTTAAAATCTTGTTTCCTCTCAATCTTCTTTAACCATAACAAGTTCAGTTCTGTGAGCCTCTCTCCATGATTCGTAAGTCCAAAAATCATCCCCGTCACATTAGTCTGAGGCTCCTTTAATGGATCAAATTTCTTTTTGATGGTACAGTGATCAAAACTGTGCACCATATTTTCCATACCTTGGGAGCCTACTATCAGCAAGGGCAGACATCGATGACGAGGTCCAACACTGCCTCCAGTGTGCCAGCGCAGCCTTCGGTCACCTGAGGAAGAGAGTGTATGAATACCAGGACTTCAAATCTGGCACCAAGCTTATGGTATACAGGGCAGTAGTGATACCTGCCCTATATGGCTCACAGACATGGACTATATACAGCAGACACCTTAAAGCGCTGGAGAAGTACCACCAGTGCTGCCGCCGCAAGATCCTGCAAATCCACTGGGAGGATAGACGCACCAATGTCAGTGTTCTTGCTCAGTCCGACATCCCCTGCATCGAAGCAGTGACCACATTTGACCAATTACGTTCGGTAGGCCACATCATCCGCACGAGACTCCCTAAGCAAGCGCTCTACTGGGAACTCCAACATGGTAAGCGAGCCCCAGTGGGCAGAGGAAACACTTCAAGAACACCCTCAAAGCCTCCTTGATAAAGTGTAACATTCCCACTGGCACCTGGGAATCCCTGGCCCAAGACTGCCCAAAGTGAGGGAAAATCATCCGGGAGGGCGCTGAGCACCTCGAGTCTCGTCGCCAAGAGCATGCATGCAGCAATCAAGCGCAGACAGCGGAAGGAGCATGCGGCAAACCAGGCTCCCCACCTACCCTTTCCTTCAATCACTGCCTCACCTGTGACAGAGACTGTAATTCCCACATTGGACTGTACAGCTACCTGAGAACTCACTTTTAGAGTGGGAGCAAGTCTTCCTCGATTTCGAGGGACTGCCTATGATTATGATGATACACCATTTATATAATGAGTGTATCCCGGTGTGATTCACTGTGGCAGGCCATCATGTGAATGTCATCACAGTTGTTTCCAGATGGCTGCGATGACATTCTGGCTGCATTTGTAAATTGTCAGCTTCAGTTGGTAATACTCTCCTCTCTACTCCGATGGTTATGAGTTCAAACCCCACTCCAGGATTTAAACACATAATTTAAGGCAGTACTTCAGAGGAGTGCTGTTTATTGGATCGTCTTGGAAATTAGATGGTTAAGGGGTGATTTGATCGATGGTTTCCAGATATTAAAGGGAACTGATGGGGTAGATAGAGAGAAATTATTTCTGCTGGTTGGGGAGTCTAGAACTGGGGTACATAGCCAAAAGGCCTTTCAGGAGTGAAGTTAAGAAACACTTCTGCATGCAAAGGGTGGTAAAAGTTTGGAACTGTCTTCTGCAAAAGGCAGTTAATGCTGGGTCATTTGTTAATCTGAGATTGATAGATTTTTGGTAACCCATGGTATTATAGGCCAAAGGTGGGTATATGGAGTTAGGTCTCACTGAATGGCGGAACAGGCTCAAGGGACTAAATGGCCTCCTGCTCGAATGGGACGTTAAACCAAGACAACATCTGCGTGCTCCACTGGTTCAGGTATTTTCTAGCAGTATTTTCTAGGAGCAGAAAGTTTAGGGTCGCTAACTCTGGGTGAAGGTATTCCTGGAGGTTTGATCACAGACACTCACCGGCAGTTTGCAAATATTATTCCAGTTACCGTATAGTGTCAGCAATGGCTCAGTGGGTAGCACCCTCACCTCTGAGACAGAAGGTTGTGGATTCACGTCTCACTCAACAGACTCGAGCACAAAAATCTAGGTTGCCATTCCCAGTGCAGTGTTGAGGGAGTGCTGAGGTGGTGTCGGAGGTGTCGTCTTTCAGATGAGATATTAAACCGAGGGCCCGCTTGCTCTCTTAGGTGAATGTAAGAGATCTCATTGCACTATTGGAAGAGCAGGGTATCCCTCGTGTCCTGGCCAATATTCATCCCTCAACCAACATCGCTAAAATCGATTATCTGGTCATTATCACATTGCTGTTGGGGCTTGCTGTGCGCAAATTGACTGCCGCCTTTCCTCAACAGAGACCACACTTCAAAAAGTATTTCATTGGCTGGAAAAGTTAGCTCACTGGTAATTTGAGTGTCTTTGCGCCAGCAGATGTCGCGCGAGAGCTTCTGAGAACCAGTTGTTGCAAAGGACCGATTGCCTTTGCAACAATCCAAACTATGATTGTACACAAATTCTTGGATTCTGGTCAGAGCGTCCTGAAATCCCGACTGAATTTTGTGCAGGCATTGGATCTCTACATCTTAAGCACAGAAATAAATGTTCACTGAACTCAAATTCAATGGAGCCAACTGATCTCACAAAGAGACGTCAAAACCTTGATTCAGACTCTTTCCCTCGCTCTTCTATAATTAGATTCTGCACTACTACAGGAAATGTGCATACATGTCACAGAAATCAGGAACAATTTTAGAGCAGAGTGCATTAACCTATCCCACAGTTTTGATGGAAGCATTTGCGCTCCAAAAGAAAGACTCCATTGCCTCTTTGGACTTGACAAGTGTATTCGCTACAGATTTATGGGTATTAATTACTGGATGAAATTAATATTTGTTGTTACTCGCTCAGTTACTACAGAAAACATTAATAGTTTCAGTAAATGCAGAGCACCGGATAAGGTTTAAATTATTCATCTCCTTTTCCATTTTTTTAATTCCACCGATATCCGCCAAAAAAAACACGCTTCAACAAAGGTTCGTTCGTCTGTGTGCTGCTATCCCTGTTCCTTCGAGCAATCCTATAATTTCTGACGAATTTACAATAAAAAGTAAACTAAGAAGCCCAACCGGGGATTTAAAAATATTTAACGTTCCAATTTGCATCACTGCGATTTTAGCTGAATAAATAAACACACTTTCAGAACCGAAACATTCATTCTGCAATTGTTAAATACCCAAGTGGCAAATGTCCTCGGCTGCTCCGAAAGTTTCAGCATTTTTGCAGCCTAATAATGGTTTTATTTGCTTGCACACCTTAAACCTTGTTTTGAAAATTATTATATAAAAGGCTCTCCAAAAAATGTTGAAAAAGCAAAAGTGTAAAAAATGCACATGGAAGAAAAAGAATGCCTTTAATTTAATTACATAGTCATTAAAACATATATATATATATATATATATACAAGCAACCTGGCTTGTTCTTTTAAGTTTCAAGTTAATAACAACTTACATTTATATAGTGCCTTTAATGTGGTAAAACGTCGCAAAACACTTCACAGAACCTTAATCAAAGAAAAAACATTAGGACAGGTGACTAAAAGCTTGGTCAAAGAGATGGGTTTCAAGGAGATGGGAAAGGGGGAGTGGCAGAGTGGTTTAGGGAGGGAATTCCAGAGCTTAGGGCCTAGACGTGAATGCACGGCCTCCAATGGTGGGGTGAAGCAAGGTGATAATGACCAGATAATCTATTTTAGGGATGCACATGAGGCCAGAATTGGAAGAACAGAATTCTCGGAGGGTTGTAGGGCTGGATGGTGTTACAGAGATGAGGGGCGAGGCCATGAATGAATTTTTTCTCTCCCTCTCTTCATTTCTCCTTCTGTATCTAATTTGACTCTAATTCACCTCATTTCCATCTCCATTGTTCGCTCTTGTTTCTTTCTCTATCCTTCAACCATTGGGACTAACATCCATGAGGTCACAGATGCCCCGTTGACATTTCCCTGTAGTCTTCGTAATTTCTCCCAAAGTTTAAATGATAGCAGCAATGTAAAATATCTGCAGAGCGGAGGTCCACTTGGGACATTTAACAGGCTGCTTCAGGAAAGGAAACAAATTTGCTGAAAATACTTAACAGATTAGTCAACAACGGAGAAGAGAACAGATAGGTGTCATCATCATAGGCAGTCCCTCGGAATCGAGGAAAACTTGTATTTGGGAGTCTTGTGTCTGGCATGCGAACTATGTGGCCTGCCCAGCAGAGCTGATCGAGTGTGGTCAATGCTTCAATGCTGGGGATGTTAGTCTGGATGAGGACGCTGATGTTGGTGCGTCTGTCCTCCCAGGAGATTTGTAGGATCTTGCGGAGACATCGTTGGTGATATTTCTCCAGCAACTTGAGGTGTCTGCTGTACATGGTCCATGTCTCTGAGCCATTCAGGAGGGCAGGTATTACTACAGCCCTGTAGACCATGAGCTTGGTGGCAGTTTTGAGGGCCTGATCTTCAAACACTCTTTTCCTCAGGCGGCCGAAGGCTGCGCTGGCGCACTGGAAGCGATGTTGGATCTCGTCGTCCATGCCTGCTTTTGTTGATAGGAGGCTCCCGAGATATGGGAAGTGGTCCACAGTGTCCAGGGCCGCGCCGTGGATCTTGATGACTGGGGTGGGGAGGGCACGGGTGGAGTGCTGTGCGGTGAGGACAGGCTGGTGGACGACCTTTGTCTTACGGATGTTTAACGTAAGGCCTATGCTATCGTATGCCTCAGTAAATACGTCGACTATGTCTTGGAGTTCAGCCTCTGTATGTGCACAAATGCAGGCGTCGTCCACGTACTGTAGCTCGACGACAGAGGTTGGGGTGGCCATGGACCTGGCCTGGAGACGGCGCAGGTTGAACAGGTTCCCACTAGTTCTGTAGTTTAATTCCATTCCAGCAGGGAGCTTGTTGACTGTGAGGTGGAGCATGATGGCGAGAATGATTGAGAAGGGGGTTGGGGCGATGACGCAGCCCTGTTTGACCCCGGTCCGGATGTGGTCGTGAAGCAGGCGGAATATGGTAACGAACTTTTGGGGGCATCCGAAACGGAGGAGGCCGCTTCATAGACCCTCGCGGTTGACAGTGTCAAAGACCTTTGTAAGATCGAAGAAGGCCATGTATAAGGGCTGGTGCTGTTCCCTGCAATTTTCCTGTAGCTGTCGCAGATAGGTGTAGACCCATTATCAAAACAGGGCAGGGTATGTAATGGGAGCAATGGAGTGCCCAAAGTTGCAGGTTGTTAAAGGGGGTGAAAGATGAGCGAGTACAAGAATATTACAAGGGAGCCACTAATGGCTTTAGCACAAGAACATCAGGAACAGGAGTAGGCCATTCAGCTCCTCTGGCCTGCTCCACCATTCAATTATAGCATGGCTGATCAGTAATAGTGATTGTGTAGGTCGCTACCTCAAGCAGGGTGTCATTTCCTGGCCTGATGATATTTCTTTGTGATCTACAGATTTTGTAGAAATAGCAGCCATTAACACGTTTCATCCTTTATTTCTTCATATGCGATTATAAAAAAATCTAACATTACAATCTAATGACACAAAGCTGCTGAACACTTCTGCACAGCAGCCACTGCCTGCTCTGAGCAATTATAAAAGATGATGAATTAAACTTGCTCTGAACATGAAATTACAAAAAAAATCAGTGCCTGGAATCTACATCAAAAAATTGCTTAATAAAAAAAAATCCTCATGAGTGAAATATAACCCAGCACAAGTTAGATACAGTATGCATCTATCCAACTTTCTCAGGCTGTCGTATCCTCTAGCTTTCCCTTGCTCCTCATGGAGATTAGTGAATAGAAAATCAGTATTCTATTGCTTCTTGGCACTGGTGAGATCACCAAGGCACAAAACAAAGCAACCACACTACTTTTTGTTTTCATAGAATCACAGAAATTTATAGCACGGAAGGAGGCCATTTCGGCCCATCATGTCCGCGCCGGCCGACCAAGAGCTATCCAGCCTAATCCCACTTTCCAGCTTTTGGTCCGTAGCCCTGTAGGTTACTGCACTTTAAGTGCATATCCAAGTATTTTTAAAAATGTGCTGAGGGTTTCTGCTTCTATCACCCTTTCAGGCAGTGAGTTCCAGACCCCCACTACCTTCTGGGTGAAGAAATTTCACCTCATATCTCCTCTAAATCTCCCCCCAATTACTTTAAATCTATGCCCCCTGGTTATTGACCCCTCTGCCAAGGGAAACAGGTCCTTCCTATCCACTCCCCTCATAATTTTATACACCTCAATAAGGTCTCCTCTCAGCCTCCTGTGTTCAAGAAAACAGACCCAGCATCTCCAATCTTTCCTCAGAGCCAAAATTCTCCAGTCCAGGCAACATTCTTGTAAATCTCTTCTGTACCCTTTCCAATGCAATCACATCTTTCCTGTAATGTGGTGACCAGAACTGCACACAGTACTCCACAGAAAGCAGATGAAATTATTAAATGCCATTCCCTAAACACAGGAATCTCTGAACTCTGAATCCCACTTAACACAAAAGAAATTTGACTTATTTAGTCATCAGTGACTCTGATTTCATAGAAATTTACAGCACAGGAGGCCATTCGGTCCACGTGTCCGTGCTGGCCGACAAAGAGCTATCCCACCTAATCCCACTTTCCAGCTCTTGGTCCGTAGCCCTGTAGGTTACGCACCTCAAGTGTACGTCCAAGTACTTTTAAAATGTGATGAGGGTTTCTGCTTCTACCACCCTTTTAGGCAGTAAGTTCAAGACCCCCACCACCTTCTGGGTGAAAAAAAGTTCTCAACTCCCCTCTAATCTTTTAGAAACAGCAAGGCCATTAGTTTTCGGTTTTCACAGAGGAATGGATGGAATTGGAAATATGATTCCCCTAAAACACTGGTAAAAATTCTGAAATCTAAATGTAAAACTCCCCCCGAATTTGACTGACTCAGTCAGCATAACTCAGTGACTCCCATCACTGAATTCAGATCGCCATCCATCCACCTTTTAAAAGCATTTACTTCTCCCGTCCAATTTTCCAACGATTTCAATTAATAAACTACAAATCGGGTATTGTGAGCCTGTGGAATGAGCCATCGTATCCCATCACAATTTTAGCAGGAAGGCGACCAGCAAGTCTATTTCTAAAGAAAACTAAAAGTACTATTTCATAAAATTTATAGCAAGTTGTATTATTTTCTATATAAGTAAATTTATCCAGATAGAAAATTATGCCTGACAGTGTGCCAATGGTGTGTTGAGCAAGCATGTATGGGAGCAATTATATGTGCAGTCCAACTGATACCAACATTGTTTTAATGTTATATATTCCTACAGTATTCACACACTGATTTTATAAATTCTCTGATTTCTTGATATGCAAGCTGTTACACAAGTCCAGCTGTTACTCTGTTGGTCAGTACTATATGGTCTGCAATTTCGTTTGCTTGTGAATCAAAATTACACCAGGTCGCCCTTGCAAAATATAGCAGCGTCATTTTGGTTTATTTTGTGAGTCAAAAAATTCACTGTACACTTCTGTGTTTTAACAACATAAAAGGAGGAGTAGGCTCGAGGCTGCTCCACCATTCAATAAGATCATGGCTGATCATCGACCTCAACTCCATTTGCCCGCCCGAGCTCTATATACATTGATTCCCCTAGACTCCAAAAATCTATCCATCTCAGCCTTGAATATATTCAGAGACTCAGCATCCACTGCCTCTGGGGCAGAGAATTCCAAAGATTCACAACCCTCTGAATGAAAAAATTCCTCCTCATCTCGGTCTTAAAAGGCCGACCCCTTATCCTGAGACTGTGCCCTAGTTCTAGACACTCCAGCCAGGGCAAACAACATCTCAGCATCTACCCTGTCAATCCCCTTCAAAATCTTGTATGTTTCAATGAGATCACCTCTCATTCTTCCAAATCTCATAAGACAGCACTCTCATCCCAGAAATCAATCTAGTGAACCTCTATTGCACCGCCTCCAAGGCAAGTATATCCTTCCTTAGATAAGGAGGCCAAAACTGTGCACAGTAATCCAGGTGTAGTCTCACCAAGGCTCTGTACAATTGTAGCAAGACTTCCTTACTCTTATACTCCAACCCCCTACAATAAAGGACAACATGCCATTTGCCTTCCTTATTGCTTGCTGTACCTACATGCTAGCTTTCTGTGTTTCTTGCTCAAGGATACCCAATTCTCTCTGAACACCAACATTTAAAAGTTTCTGACTATTTAAAAAAATATTCCGTTTTTCTATTCTTCTTACCAAAGTGAATAACCTCACATTTCCCTACATTATACTCCATCTGCCACCTTACTGCCCACTCACTTAAGTCTATCTATATCTCTTTGCAGATGTGCTCTCCTCACAACTTACTGTCCCCACCTAGCTTTGTATCATCAGCAGACTTGGAAAAATTACACTCGGTCCCTTCATCTAGATCATTAATAGAGATTGTAAATAGCTGAGGCCCCAGCACTGATCCTTGCGGCACCCCACTAGTTACAGACTGCCAACCTGAAATAAGATCTGTTTATCCCTACTCTCTAGTTTTCTGTCCATGAACCAATCCTCTATCCATGCTAATACATTACCTCCAATCCCACGAGCCCATATCTTGTGTAATAACCTTATCAACTGCCTTTTGGAAATCCAAATATACTACATCCATTGGTTCCCCTTTATCTACCCTGCTAGTCACATCCTCAAAAAACTCAATAAATTTGTCAAACACGATTTCCCTTTCATAAAACCATGTTGATGCTGCCTAATCATGTTATGATTTTCTAAGTGCTCTGATACCACTTTCTCAACAATGGATTCCAGCGTTTTCCTGACAACTGATGTTAGGTTAACTGATCTGGAGTTCCGTGTGTTCTCTCTCCCTCCTTTCTTGAATAGCGGTGTTACATTTGTGTTTTTTAAACATTTATTCGTTTGTGGGTGTTGCCAGCAAAGCCGGCATTTATTGCCCTTGAGAAGGTGGTGAGCTGCCTTCTTGACCCGCTGATCTTTTTGTAGCGGTTTGGTACAACGGAGCAGCTTGCTAGGCCATTCAGAGGGGTTAGGAGTCAGCCATATTGCCGTCGGTCTGGAGTCACAGAGGCCAGACCAGGTAAGGGTGGCAGATTTCCTTCCCTAAAAGACTAAAGGTTAATGTGCCAAACACTAGGTGAAAATTAATTGCATCCCAACATTCATTCAAAATATGATTTAATTCGAAAGTCCAAACAGGTGGTCTTGTTCACCGTGTTATTTCATAATGCACAGCAGACAATTTGATAAAGACAGTATACGATCATTTGTCAAATATTATTTTCCGCTGAATGATCCGCTCCACACAAGAATGTAGAATATAAGACTATTTCCATTCACTAACGGGAAGGTGCAGTTTCACTAAGCCTTTTGCACTGTTGTGCGTCATTTATACAAGCACATCCTTGGGCTCTGATACATGCACATATAGGCATCACAGAAAAGTCTTTTGGCAAATCCATTAAGCTGCTTCAGATCCATATAAGCTAGCTTGTCCTCTGACATCATCAGGTAATCACCTATTTGTGGACAATCTGTTATCTCTGGAATATTCTCATCACCTAAAAAGAGAACAGGTTGGTCAGTGGAAAAACCTTGCATCAGTCTGTACACAAGGAATAGATGCTTGCACTGTGGAAAGCAGTACTTTTTAAATGTATAGAATTTTTGCACTCATGTCATTAAAGCACATAACATACTTATATACAAGACAAACTCAGATTACTTCAGAGTAAGCCAAGAAAGTGGATTTAAATTTGTGACAGGCGAGTTTCAAAACAACAATTAGGAAGAACTTCAGAGCAATGTGTTTGAAATAATCTGCCATAGTGCAGAAAAATTAATAGGCAAGCGTTAGTGGGTCAAATGGCCTCAGTCCCAGGCTTTACTTATTTTAAAAAAGAATTTGATTTATGAAGTGTCCTTCATGTTCTTAGGACATCCCAAAGTGCTTTAGAACCAACAAACTGCTTTTTGAAATGTAGGGAAATTCACTGTGCCACTTTGCACACAGAAAAGGTCCCATAAACTTGAGATCAGTGACCTGTTAATTTGTTTTTGGTGGTGTTAAATGCTGGTCAGGACGCTGGAAGAACTCCCTGCTCTCTGTGACTAGTGTCATGGAATCTTTAATGTTGACCTGAACAGACCGATGGAGGTCTCGAGTTAACGTCTCATCTGAAAGATGTCACCTCCGATAATGCAATACTCCCCCAGTATTGCATTGAAATGTCAGCCAAAATTATATGCTCAAGTCCTGGGGTTTAGTTTGAACCACAATCTTCTGACTCTGAGATGAGAGCATTACCATTGAGGCAAACTGTAACTTAACATAAATATTAGGGAAGTTATGGGACCCAATGGTGTTATCATAACATCTTTACAGTACAGGCAGGTAGGTGCTGTTGAGAGTCAAACAGGATGGCTTCAGTTCTGAAGACGTTGAGTTGTAGGAAGGGATGACTGATTCAGGACTGATGTCAGATTGGAGTTGACTAATACTGAAACAACGTGCCTTACTTCAAAGACAGGCTCATCGGGCCAAAAGACATATTTTTAAGAGAGACGTCAGAAAAAGGAAGGAGAAACTGGTTTGGGCTGTAGATAGGAAAGATCACATACTGTCCACAAGAACAGGTCCAATGGGATAGTTCGAGATCCTGGCTCAGCATGTGTATTGATCTGCCTTCGGCTCCACAGAGGCTTCATTACCAGAGCAAAATTTGACATGCCGTCAAATGTACAGTTCACTTCACCAAACTAAGCTGATAATTAAATCAGCAGCTAATAGAGATAGATTTAGGAAAAAGGTAAGCTGGGAAGAGGTGTTGCGAATGTTAACCTAATTTCCAGTGTCCACCAAATCAACTATACTTTGGTATTATTCTAAAATCCAAATGAGAAACTATGCAATTTACAAAGAGCTCCCACTTAACAGGGTCGTGTGGATAATGCTGCTGAGCACTAGAGTTGCTTCAGTTCTATCAGGTAGCTCTTGCTCTCCCCCCAAAAACACATTTTATTCCCATTATAGGCAGTTAATGACTAATTTAGAAGGAGAATCTTTTGTTTAAATCCCTATTCAATTTGCTGTGTGTGTGCAACCAATAGAAATTACCAATTCGGTCAGCCATGCTGTCAAAGAAAAGCCACGAATCTTTGCCGGGCCCATATTTCACGAAAGAAACATAATGGCTGGTTTCAATACAAAGCACTGCAAACAGTTCCATCTTGTGTCGTGGAAAAGGGGGTCTGACATGAATGTCTCTTGGATATGGAAATTTTCGGGATTGGTGATCCTTCCTGTCCTTATGGGAATGAACCTGTGGGAAATTTCAAGAGAAAAGATGTAACAGTGGTAGCAGATTACACAGCACAAATGTACAGCTTTTATTAGTGAACAATGTAAAATGTATAAGTGAACCCTACGATTACTACAGGAGGTGTGAAACTTTTAAAAATGTAAAAAAATATATATAATGGTTATGTTGTGTTCAAAGTAAGGCTGGATCCATGATCAAAGTCAGGTACAGCACAAGTCAGATGCAAAACAAAGCTCACTCTTCCCTACAAACAATGAGCGCAGACTCTGGACTTTCCATCGACCACTCCAACCATTCCTGAAGCCCACGTGAGACTAACATTAATGCCAAATACTGGACAGCTATGAAACAGAGCCTACTGGGACTAGCCAATTTCTCAGCCTACAGAGAAGAGATATTCAACAACAACCCGCTTGTATTTATATAGCACCTTTAACGTAATAAAATGTCTCAAGGCGCTTCACAGGAGAGCATTCAAAAAAAATTCACCCCTCATTATGGATTGGATTCAAACCCAGGTCCCAGAATTGAAGAAAATGCTCCACCAGACTTGGCATTCAACCTATTCACTTTTAGTATTTTTAAAAATAATATTCTTACCTGACTATTGCAAATGTCGCAGTATTGTTTTATAGCACCTGGATTAAGAGTTGGGTCCAGAAGACACTGAACACATTCATACCCTGCCACTTCTCCACAGATGAAGCATTGTCTCAGAGCTGCAAACAACCAGATGGCCATTTTCTTTATACAAATTAAAGCATATAATTTGCCATCACAACTTTTGGCAAGTTTGCTGGCACTCCCACCCCACTGTACATCTTCTGTACGTGCTTCTCGCTCTGGTGGGTCTATCCTGCCAGTGGGACAGGACAGACCCAGCAATGATGGTGTAGCAGCCTGGGATATTGGCTGATTGATAGATGTACATAACAATCGGTGGTGAGTGGGTTACAAGATCAACTGCAATAATTGATGGTATTCACAATATAAAATGCGTGCCGACGAAAGTTATTTCAATCCCTATGCTGTGTGTGGCAGCTATACAAAATCTGCATTTACAGCAATAATTTATGACAGAAGCTGCCTTGGCACACTGGTCATGCAACAATGATGCTCTCTCTCTAGTGCAGCACTAATACGGATAGCTGGGTTTAATTACAGGAATTTGAGGATTGGGAGTTTCAGAAAGCAGTAAAGGATGATGAGAAAATTGAAAAAAAGGGAAAAAAATAGATGAGAGAAAACTAGAAATATAAAAACAGGTTGGAAGACCTTCTACAAGTACGTAAAAAAGCAAGAAAGTAGCAAAAGTAAATGTTGGTCCCTTAAGGCTGAGACAGGATAAATTATTATGGGGAATAAGGAAATGGCAGAAACGTTTAACAAATATTTTGTATCTGTCTTCACAGTACAAGATGCAAAAAGCATACCTAAAATGGTGGGGAACCATGGGTCTAATGAGGGTGAGGAACTTAATGTAGAGAAGTAGAGAAAAAGTACTAGAGAAACTAATGGGACTAAAAGCCGACAAATCCCCTGAGCGTGACGGCCTACATCCTCATGTTCTAAAAGAGGTAGCTGCAGAGATAGTGGATGCATTGGTTTTGATCTTCCAAAATTCCCTAGATTCTAGAACAGTCCCAGGGGATTGGAAGGTAGAAAATGTAACGCCGCTATTCAATAAAGGAGGGAGAGAGAAAACAGGGAACTACAGGCCAGTTAGCCTGACATCAGTCATCGGGAAAATACTGGAATCCATCGTTAAGGAAGTGGTACCAGGGCACTTAGAAAATCATAACATGATTAGGCAGAGTCAACATGGTAATATGAAAGGGAAATCGTATTTGACAAATTTATTAGGGAGTTTTTTGAAGCTGTAACTAGCAGGGTAAATAATGGGGAACTAGTGAATGTAGTATATTTGAATTTCCAAACAGCATTCGATAAGGAGTCACATAAAAGATTATTACACAAGATAAGGTAATGTATTAGCATGAATAGAGGATTGGCTAACAGACAGAAAACAGAGTAGGGATAAACGGGTCTTTTTTAAGTTGGCAGTCAGTAACTAGTGGGGTGCCACAAGGATCAGTGCTGGGGCCTCAGTTATTTACAATTTATATTAATGACCTAGATGAAGGGACAGAGTGTAATGTATCCAAGTTAACTGACGATACAAAGCGAGGTGGGACAGTAAGCTATGAGGAGAACACACACAGTCTGCAAAGGGATATAGACAGATTAAGTGAGTGGGCAGTAAGATGGAGTATAATGTAGGGAAATGTGAGGGTATTCAATTTGGTAGGAAGAATAGAAAAACAGACTATTTTTTAAATGGTGAGAAACTTTTAAATGTTGGCGCTCAGAGATTTGGGCAAGAAACACAGAAAGCTAGCATGCAGGTACAGCAAGCAATAAGGAAGGCAAATGGCATGTTGCCCTTTATCGCAAGGAGGTTGAAGTATAAGAGTAAAGTCTTGCTACAATTGTACAGAGCCTTGGTGAGACCACACCTGGAGGACTGTATATACTTGCCTTGGAGGCGGTGCAACAAAGGTTCACTAGATTGATTCCTGGGATGAGAGGGCTGTCCTATGATGAGAGATTGTGCAAAATGAACCTATATTCTCTGGAGTTTAGAAGAATGAGAGGTGATCTCATTGAAACATACAAGATTCTGAAGGGGATTAACAGGGTAGTTGCTGAGGTTGTTTCCCCTGGCTGGAGTGTCTAGAACTAGGAGGCACAGTCTCAGGATAAGGGGTCGGCCTTTTAAGACAGAGGTGAGGTGGAATTTCTTCACTCAGAGGGTTGTGAATCTTTGGAATTCTCTGCCACAGAGGGCTGTGGATGCTGAGTCTTTGAATATATTCAAGGTTGAGATAGATAGATTTTTGGAGTCTAGGGGAATCAAGGGATATGGAGATCGGGCGGGAAAGTGGAGTTGAGGTCGATGATCAGCCACGATCTTATTGAATGACCGAGCAGGTTCAGGGGGCCATATGGCCTCCTCCTGCTCCTATTTCTTATGTTCTAATGACATGCTTACAGAGACATCTGCTGCTAGTTCATCCACTTTATATTTACATGCCATCATGCAAAAGGAAACTGTGCTGCCTTGTGATACGAGTGGCAGAATTACCAACATGGAGCAGATACTTACTGTTACTAAGTAGATCTGTGATATCTATTTCCAGCGAGGGCATGATTTGTGTGAACATTTTAAACTGTTTTCCGAACCGTGGCATCTGAAGCAATAGGCACGATGGGATCTGAAACAGACCAAGCCAAAAATAGTTTAAGAGGATTAGAGCAAGTACTCTCAGCTCAACATCATATAGGTTAGAACCTCTCTACCTATGTCCCCTCTAATTTTGTTTCCCCATGTGGGCTCTTTAAATTTGCTGCGTGGCCGCGTGCATGGTATTTCTTCCAGCGGCGGCAGCTGATGAGCGGCCTGCGCGGGACCTTGCGATCATTGCATGGCCACGCAGCCGCACACTTTAGTGAGGGTGGGTGGGGGGAGGGAGGGGGGGGGGAGATTGCGCCAATGTGCCTCAAGTCCAGCCTCGAGACACTTCAACCTCACCCTACCACACCTGTGCAACATGTATATTATCCACACCAGCCATAGTGTTACTGCCAACTTATTAGGTTGGGGGAAGGGGGGTGTGGAGAAAGGTGGTGCACGAGACTGCCCTAAATTGAACTCCGTCAACAGGGAAAAGAGGCACTGATCCCATCAATCTGGGCATAAGTCAAACCCAAGCCTCAATGATAACATGACAAAGGTAATTGATTGCAACGCATAAATGGTTTAATATCAATAAACACAAGTGAACTTCATTATAATACCACACCCGTGACAGCACATAATAGGACTTCTGATAATAGAAATGATCCGAGGTAGACTGTATTTGGTTTCTTTGAGGGGGCGTTTTTAAGTTCCAAAACACAAGTTAATTGCATCATGTTGAAAGCATCTCACTAAGCAATAATGAAGTGTAATTAAGATAGGTAAGATTTTTATTTGCGATGCAGTTTGTCATTACATTTCTTGGTGAAGTAACACAAGAATATCCTCAATACCCAAGAGATCAAAAAGTAAATAAAAAGGTCTCAACAGTTTTTGAAGAGACTGTAACCAACCTCCTCAAATTTCAAGTCACAAGAGAGGAACGATCTCTCCAGGAGCAACTGGACTGTTGGCACTTTCACTTTCTCATCTTTCTCCAGGATTATCTGATAACAGCAGCTTTCCTGAATTTTTTCGCCTGACCTAAATTGTGCACATGAATAATAGTATTACACAAGTCTCTTGGGCTCATACCAATAAATATCCAAACTTATACAGCAGGTAACCAGAAATACAGCACTATTAAAATTAACAGGGGTAAGATTTGTAGGTGGGATGGAATCCCTAAAAACCGAATTAAAAGCCAGCTGCCGAGATGGCACACTGCATCAAGTGCCAATGTGTGTCACAGGTGAGGATGCACACGATACACCACAGGACTAGTTCCCAATCCTGGTCCGCATCACTGAGGAAGTATTAGGAAGAAGGAGAAATGCTAAAGGCAGAATCCTCAGCATGAGTTACCTGCCTGCTCTAGCATTGCTACCTGGCTTACAGATCCAAGAAACTTCTGATTTGCATGGTCACTGCAAGAGAACGCCGACCAAAGTTACAACTCAAGACATTTCAATATAAATCGTGGAAACAGAAAATCCAGCGTCTGATCTTCTGGATATTCCTTGATATTTTCCAGTTATGTAGCATTCTTAATAAACTAGTTTCTTTAAAAAAAATTGAACAAATGCAGCTGGAGATTGCATTTGGTTTCAGTACCACATTAGCAATGGATCGTTTTCCCTCCCATTCTCCCTCACACTGATTAACCGTGATCTCTTTACTGTCATTATTTCATTGTGCAATTTACCCACTATCACAGCTCCATAAATTTTAAATGTCCATAAATACATCTACAAGTTGTAAAATATTAACCAGTTTCGAGGGTTGATGGGACTTGGAAAACAGGGTTGCATCTGCAGCTAAGCATTATGAAGCCTGAAGCTGAGTCAGCCATAACCATCGATATCAATTATTAAAGGGCACCAGGGCATCCAAGCTGATACAGGACACAGAAAATTAAACTGCTTCTCTCCTATCTGTAAGGAAGCAACACACATATTCCGCCAGCCATATTTGCACATTTCTACTGTGCGCGTTGCAATTGCTCTCCAAAGCGCACCTCACTAAGTAACAGCCAATATAAAAACTAACCAAAATATTCATTCAACCCATTAAAAAAGCCCATTACTAGAAGACAAAACACTTAAAAGGAAAACTCCAAGCTCCAAACAAATGGCATTGAATACACAGGAAATACTCTCATCGGAGTAAGCTCCGAACACTAACAATTTCAGCTACACAAAAAATGGAGCAGCCATTGATTTTTCTGGAGACATTATTAATAGCTTATCACCAGCTATCACACTAACCTCCTAAATAAAGAAAAGGAAACAGTAAACTGTGTACAGTTCTGGTGGCCATATTATAAAAAAGATATAGGGCCCAAGTTTCAGCCTCAGTTGCTCCTGATTTTTTGGAGCAACTGGTATAGAATGGAGTATCTTAAAAATTCAAATTCTCGGCATTTAGTTTGCTCCAGTTCTAGTCAGTTAGAACAGTTTCACTTTGGAACAGAATTTTTTTTTCAAAAGGGGGCGTGTCCGGCCACTTATGCCTGTTTTCAAAGTTTCGGCAGTGAAAACTTACTCCAAACTAACTTAGAATGGAGTAAGTGAAGATTTTTGTACGCTCGAAAAAACCTTGTCTACACTTTAGAAAATCAGGCGTAGGTTACAAATCAGGCGTAGGGAATGGGGAGCAGGGGGGTTAAAGGGAAGTTTACAAACATTAAACACTTCAGTTTTACAAATAAAGAGCCATTATCAATAATAAATGATAAAAACATCAATAAATCAATCAAAAAAAATTAAGAAATCATTTTTAAAAAATCAATAAATAAAAAAATTTCTACTTACCGACTGCAGCACAAGAAGCCCTCCAACAGCACCCTCCCCCCCCCCCCCCCGCCCCCGCCCCACACAGTGTGTCTCTGTCAGTGTCTCTATCTCTCTGTATGTCTGTGTGTCCCTCACTCTCTGTCTGTCAGTGTCTGTGTTTCTGACAGCGAGGGGAGGGGGGGGGGGAAGAGGGAGAGAGGGGGGCAGGGGGAAGGGAAGGGAGGGAGGCAGAGGGGGAGAGAGGGAAGGGGGAGATAAAGGGAGAGAAGGGGAGAGAGAAGGGGAGGGAGAAGGGGAAGGGGAAGGGAGGGAGGAGAAGGGGAAGGGAGGGAGGAGAAGGGGAAGGGAGGGAGGAGAAGGGGAAGGGAGGGAGGAGAAGGGGAAGGGAGGGAGGAGAAGGGGAAGGGAGGGAGGAGAAGGGGAAGGGAGGGAGGAGAAGGGGAAGGGAGGGAGGAGAAGGGGAAGGGAGGGAGGAGAAGGGGAAGGGAGGGAGGAGAAGGGGAAGGGAGGGAGGAGAAGGGGAAGGGAGGGAGGAGAAGGGGAAGGGAGGGAGGAGAAGGGGAAGGGAGGGAGGAGAAGGGGAAGGGAGGGAGGAGAAGGGGAAGGGAGGGAGGAGAAGGGGAAGGGAGGGAGGAGAAGGGGAAGGGAGGGAGGAGAAGGGGAAGGGAGGGAGGAGAAGGGGAAGGGAGGGAGGAGAAGGGGAAGGGAGGGAGGAGAAGGGGAAGGGAGGGAGGAGAAGGGGAAGGGAGGGAGGAGAAGGGGAAGGGAGGTAGGAGAAGGGGAAGGGAGGGAGGAGAAGGGGAAGGGAGGGAGGAGAAGGGGAAGGGAGGGAGGAGAAGGGGAAGGGAGGGAGGGGAAGGGGAAGGGAGGGAGGGGAAGGGGAAGGGAGGGAGGGGAAGGGGAAGGGGAAGGGGAAGCGGAAGGGAGGGAGGGGAAGGGGAAGGGAGGGAGGGGAAGGGGAAGGGAGGGAGGGGAAGGGGAAGGGAGGGAGGGGAAGGAAGGGAGGGAGGGGAAGGGAGGGAGGGGAAGGGAAGGGAGGGAGGGAGGGGAAGGGAGGGAGGGGAAAGGGGAAGGGAGGGAAAGGGGAAGGGGAAGGGAGGGAAGGGGAAGGGAAGGAGGGAGGGGAAGGGGAAGGGAGGAGGGAGGGAAGGGGAAGGGAGGGAGGGAGGGAGGGGAAGGGGAAGGGGAAGGGAGGGAGGGGAAGGGGAAGGGAGGGAGGGGAAGGGAAGGGAAGGGAGGGAGGAGGGAAGGGAGGGAGGGGAAGGGGAAGGGAGGGAGGGAAGGGGAAGGGAGGGAGG